>NC_135804.1:104417250-104717250 GCF_964213995.1 Mustelus asterias | reverse complement strand
ACTAGGTTGATTCCGGAGTTGAGAGGGTTGGCTTATGAGGAGAGACTGAGTAGACTGGGGCTATACTCATTGGAATTCAGAAGAATGAGGGGAGATCTTATAGAAACATATAAGATTATGAAGGGAATAGATAAGATAGAAGCAGGGAAGTTGTTTCCACTGGCGGGTGAAACTAGAACTAGAGGGCATAACCTCAAAATAAGGGGAAGCAGATTTAGGACTGAGTTGAGAAGGAACCTCTTCACACAAAGGGTTGTGAATCTGTAGAACTCGCTGCCTGTAGTTGAGGCTACCTCATTGAATGTTTTTAAGGCAAGGATAGATAAATTTTTGAACAGTGAAGGAATTGAGGGTTGTGGTGAGCGGGCCGGTAAATGGAACTGAGTCCACGAAAAGATCAGCCATGATCTTATTGAATGGCGGAGCAGGCTCGAGGGGACAGATGGCCTACTCCTGCTCCTAGTTCTTATGTAAATTGGCCTTACTCCAATTTAGAATTTTAACTTTTGGACCAGAGCTATCACTCTCTATAACTATCTTAAAACTAACGGAATTATGGTCGCTGGTCCCAAAGTGATCCCTCTCTAACACATGTCACCTGCTCTGGCTTTACTTCTTCTACCTTTTCCTCTGGTGGTAATGTACCTCAACTATACCCAAACTATTCATTTTTAATAACAGCCCATTTTTCCATTAGAGTCTTGCCGCCTCTTTTTTTCCAATTTACCTGGGCCATATTTGTTCCCAGCCCACTGCGATTGACCTTCTCCAAATTAAATATTTATACTTTGAATTGCTCCTTGTCCACGTGAGCCCTAATGTTATGATCATTGCTTCCTAAATGTCACCCTACTGACAATTTAACCACGTGACCCACCTCATTTGCCAGAACCAAATCCAGCAATGCCCCCTTCCTGGCTGGGCCACAGACTAACTGAAAAAGAAAATGCCCCTGAAAACATTTCAGAAATTCTCTTCTTGGCATTTTACACTATAATTATCCTAATATAGACTGTGATGGTGAAAATCCCCCATTATCCATACTCAAAGACAGCACCTGGCTTTGCTTCGATTCCCCAATGGTCACATAGTCTATGGGGACACTTCACCTAAGCTCATTGAATGAATGGCACTTTGGCAAAGTATCTTTTGACTGGAACTGTATCATAACAGAGATCAGCGCCTTCACCATAGTGCGGTGGGGGAAAGGAGGGAAGAGAAAACATTGAAAATAATTCTTTAAAAAAACCCAATTATAATGCACAATATTGCTGCATTTCAAAGTAACTGCTGAATTAAAATGGCTCTATCTTTGCATTCCATACACCTAATTCATTAACATTCACATTACATGGAGTAGGAACAAATACCATTCAAATACATAATTCATAATCAGATACATGAAACAAGAAATTCTCAAATAGATTATCAACCTGCACCCTCCAGAACAGATCACATAGCACTAAACGGCAGAGGTCTGGAAGCATGCTGCATTTTGACTGCGAAGAATTCAAAGAATTGAAAGGGAAGGTAGATGGATTTTTAAAACTATAATAAATTGTAATTCAAATAGAGTCAAGTGGTTGTACAACCAGGGATAGCAGATAAAAGGGATAAGAGATTCTGTGATAAATAGGTGCATTTTGTTCAAGTGTTTCACACGTGGCTTTAAGTACTGATATTAATATACCTCTCTATGTCTGTCTCTGTCCCTGGATTTCTCACGGACCCAGTCTATCGTATTGAAATCTTCATATGTCCCCAAACCAGGAATTGGTTCGTCAAGAAAATCCATTATCTTGCTTGCACCATTCATCCCTGCTCCGTTATAGTTTGTATACGCTGTATGAAAAAAAAACAAAATAAGTCCCAATAAATATTAGCACAAGAAACTCATAGTTTAACAAAAAGGAAAGGGTCTGTATTTCACAGCCAGACTATGCCATTAGAGTGCTTCAGTGCTCTGGTGTGGTCACTGTGCTGAGTAACCAGCATACATTAATCTGCACTACTGCAGATAGACAATGAGTGCATACAGATATACTGGCAAAACATTTGGGTTGGAGAGGCAAGATAAAGAACACACTTCACAAATGTACAGTAAAACAGGCAAATGAACTAGGCAAAATTAATTGAATTCCAGCAAGTTGGTTGCTATGATACACTTTGTAAATTACAGATGGATGAAAAACCAGAGGAGAGAAACTGGTCACTGAACAAAATAAGAATGCCTATAATTTAATCACGTGCCAACAGATGAAAAACATTCCTGCAAGTTTAGATTTCTTTGATATCTTAAATGACAGGTCCCTTAGATTAGTTCCTGTTTATTAAGTGCACAGGGTGGGAGGAGGGGGCGGATTTCAATGAAAATGGTCTAAGGATACATGTTTTAATCGTGACTACAGAATTCATATCCCACCTAAAGAATTGTTATTACAAGCATGGGATCTAATTTGATTTGTCACATGTATCAGTATACAGTGAAAAGTATTGTTTCTTGTGCGTTATACAGACAAGAGCATGCCATACATGGAGAAGAAAAGGAGAGAGTGCAGAATATAGTGTCAGAGTCAGGGAAAGATCAAAGATCTCAGCATATCCATTTTAGATTTTGGACATTCTCCATACAAAGCACCGCACATATAATAAAGGATTTAACCACTTCTGCCCACACAAATTTGTCTGTAAAAGTTTACTGTGGAACCAGAGGGGTTGGATATGGGATTGGTGCCCAGAAAGTGTTAAGCCTAGCAATTCAAAGCCAATCAGGCTAATGTCATTTGGTGGGAAAATCACTAGGAAACATTGCCAAGGACAAATTATTCATCACTTGAAGCAGCACAGGCTATTAAGGAACAAAATGGACTTGTTAAAAGCAAATCATGTCTGACTCATCTGATTGAGTTCCACAGAAGTGGCTGTTACACATCAGTTTCGATGAAAGTCATCAATCTGAAATGTTAAATGTAATATAAGTGTTCTCTCTCCACAGATGCTGCCTGGCCTGCTGAGCGTTACCAACAATGTGTGTTTTTGCTTTACAAATCACTGATCATGCCTCAGCTGAAGTATTGTGTTAAATTCTGGCATCATACTTTAGGAAGGATGTCAAGAGCACAAGAAACAGGAGCATTGTAATAAAGGAATATGGCCTGTCAAGCCTGTTCTGCCATTCAGTACGATCACGGTTGATCTTGGACTTCAACTCCACTTTTCCACATGCTCCTCGTCTCCCTTGACTCTCTGAAAGTCCGATCGTAAATGCATTCAGTGATGGAACATTCACAACCATCTGGGGTAGAGAGTTCCAAAGATTCACATCCCTCTGAATGAAATAATTTTTCCTAATCTCAGTCCTGAATGATCAATCCCTTATCCTATGCCCCCATGTTTTAGATTCCCTGACCAGCAGAAACAATCTCTCAGCATCTACCCTATCTAGCCCCTTCACAAGCTTCTACGTTTCAATGCCTTTCATTCTTATAGAATCCAGAGAACATAAGCCCAATTTACTCAGCCTCTCATCCTAGGTCATCCCCCTCATCAAAATGACAATTTGGCGAAGCTTTGCTGTACTGCCACCAATGTAAGTATATCCTTCCTTCAATATGGAGACCAAACAGCATAAAGTATTCCAAATGCGGTCTCACAAAAGCCCTGTACACCTGCAAAAAGACTACTTTATTCCTTTATTACAATGCTCTTGCAATAAGGGCTAACATGCCATTTGCCTTCCTAATCTCTTGTTGTACCTGCATCCTAATTTTCTGCGTTCCAAGCACTCCCAAGTGTCTCTGAACATCCACATTTTCAGTTTTCAGACCTCTAAAGTTACTAGAGAGGGTACAGAGGAAGCTAACCAGAAATGATTGCAGAGGTGAGTGGGTTCAGTTATGTGAAGGAATTGCAAAAGCTGGATTGTTCTCCTTGGAGAAGAGAAAGTTAAGGGGGTCCTTATAGAGGTGTCCAAAAGAGAGTGGTTTTGGTTGAGCAAGTTGGAAGAAACTATTTCCTCTGGGTTGGTGATCACAGGTTTTCAATTTAAAATAATTAGCAAAAGAACTAACGGGAACATGAAGTGAAACCAGATTCCATTGTAACTTTCAAAAGGCAATTGGACATGTAATTGTAGAGGTTTGCAAGATTATGGGGGAAAATGTGGCATTTGGGGCTAAATTGCACATGTCTTTCAATGACAGGGTAACCACTTCTGTACAGCAAGGTTCTGCAAATCCATAACCATATCTGCAGAATTTACAGACAGATATTCAACTAATTTTCTAACAAGACAATAGCTACCTGAGATTTGTCAAATACTCTGTCAAATACTCTACATATTCCTGCTCCCTCACTCCAATTCGGAATATCTTTATATACAAGATAAAGTATATTTTTCATGGAGTCCATGAGTAGCTTAGACTTACACTGTGGGGCAGTAACTCATGATTAGACAGCAGCAAACATAAAAAAAATAAAGTTTGTTGGTGCAAAAGACAAAAGAGTAAGTGGGAGTAGGAGACTTTAAGATGAGTCATGAAAACGCAGTTGAGAAAGGCAAAGTGGAGAAAGAGCATGTAGGACAGTATATCTGGAATTTAGAAGCGATGAGATAAGCTCATAACCATTGTGGTATTATATTGATAACAGAGAAAGGCAAGCTGACTTGCACTACATGGTTAGAAGGAGGCTAGGGGTGAACCTGAACTGCCAGACATGGGTTAAGTAAGTGGAACAATATGAGAAGTGCGGAAATTCAATCCCCACCATAAATAGAAGTTAACAGTGATCAGAAAGATCAAGATACACTTGAGCATAAAACTGAAGGCGCATATCCTTTGAACAATTTAATATAGGATTCATTACTGTATACAACTTTAACCTTTCACAGTAACTTCATTGCAGTTAATGGAAGCTTACTTGTGCCACTAATAAATAAAGTTAAACTTAATATATTCTCTAGTAGGCTAGAACCACTGGTATTACTGGATTATTTTGCTCAGCATGGGTTAGAAATTTCTACACAGCACCACAAGCATCAGTTGTAGGAGAGCCAGCAGTACATAGATTTTGGACTGTTTGCGAGAACTTAAAAGTTCACACTGAAAGATGTGAACAAGGAAAATTCATGAAAAAGGAAAATTAGTATGAGCAGCATGTCACAATGGCAATGAGCCAAACAGCCAAGAGCACAAACAATATTTTTAAAACTCTTTTGAAAAGGGTATTTTTTAAAAAAAAACTTTAATATACTTCAGGTATATTATAACAATGTCAATGATTCAACTCTTACTACACCATGAAGGCATGGTGTTTCTGAAGCTAGAATGAATGCCATCTGAGTTTTTGAGTAAGCAGCTTAACTTCATTATGCAACTTTTGGTTTGCTAAGCTTTGTATGTACTTAATTTTTGGTTAAGTCAAATTTCTAAATGTTACACATTCAATTACCTCAGTTTCTCAGTAAGGAGACTTAGTTGAAGGGAGTACGGATTGAACAATTATTTAATCTCTAATTTGGGTTTTAAGCGAGACTCCCTAATGGGAGAACAGGATTGCAGTAATACATCCTAGAATTTTTCTTGTAAACAGTAATCAAAAAACATTAAGCAGAAGAGATATGAAGATATTTATGTATACAGGTACAGTAAGCAGAAAGATGTTGGTGGAGGTAGAATGCCAAAAAAATGTTTTCCATTCAACAAAATTTTGGATTACAGTTAAATCAATGTGGTGTAAAATTAATAATTATTGATTGCACTGTTTATAATAAGGATCAATAAAATTCTAACAACATATTCCCACACAATGCTAACATCATGTTAATGGTGTTGGACTTCAGGTTGTAATCTGTACATTCTGGAACAATAATATTTATGTTATAAGCACTTAAAGGTTAGAAAATAGCTACTTTTATGACCAAGTTAGTTGGAGATGCAGTATGATTCATAAAGGCATATATATTTCATAACCACCGGCCTCAGATGAGACACTTCACAGAGCTGAAAGCTTTGCACCAAAGGTTCCTTAGTTTAAAACCTATAAAAGCAAAGCATATTGAATGCATTATAAATGTTTGATTTGTAGTATTCGTTTGGCATCTAGGCAGGGTTTTAATTGAGCCCTCTAAACAGTGGGGTTACTGAAACTCTTACAACTTAACACATCTCATTCTGCTTTAAAATAAGCATGGCTTCGAATATAGTGCAATTTACAAATAAGACTGTTTCAAAAATATATTCCCATGTGGAAATTATGTAATCTTCAGCACCAACTGGAAATATCATTGCGGAACACTGCATATATAGAGCAGAAATTAAAACATTGGCAGTCTGAGAGTTTCCTTTCGTATGTACACACACATGGAAAACTCACCAGGGACTGAAGAGTTTGAGCATACAAAACGGATACATGTTCTGTGTGTGCTATACATGTAATATAATATAATAATTAATTTGCTATACAAACATGCAAATTACAATGTGATCATAACTGGAAATTATTAGCATCTCTCCTGATTAATATTTCCTGGGTACAACTGCTATCAATTTCAGTCAGACAGGGAGAATTCCTCCATCATGCTCAAACCATTAAAAGAAATATACAATGAAGTTTGTTTTTGTTTAAAAATATATATATTTTACATCGCATTACTCAGCTGAATAGTTGCTAATTAGGCCAAACAACAACAACTTGCATTTCCAACAACATGACAAAACAGGAGCAAAACAAAACCTGACACCTAGCCACAGCAGAGATATAGAAACTCACATTGATAAAGCACCTTTAGTGTAATGAAATGTCCCGTTGCAGGAGCATTATAAAGCAGAGATTGACACTGATTCACATGAGGTATTAGATCAGATGACTAAAAGCTTGTCAAAGAGGTAAATTTTAAGGTGTTTCTTAATGGAGGAAAGCTACATAGAAAGGCAGAAAGGGGTCGGGGACTGTTTCCAGGTCTAGGACCTAGGCAAATGAAGGCACTCCCACCAGCAGTGAAGCAGTTGAAATTGGGGATGCACAAGAGGCCTGAATTAGAGGAGTGTTATTATCTCAATGGTTGTGGGGCTAGAGGAGATTATATTATTAGGGCAGGTGGCCAAAACCTAGGTTTTAAGGAGCATCTTAAAGGATGAGAGAGTAGAGATTTAGGAAGGGAATTCCAGAACCTACAGCCTAAGCTGTTGAAGGCATGCCTTGCCTGGTAGAGTAATTCATATCAGAGATGCTCAAGCATCTGGAATTAGTGATGCATTAAAATCTTAAGAGTTTGCAAGGCTGGAGGAGATTATAGTGAGAGGGAGAAGTGAAGCTGTGGCTACATTAAAAAAAAAAGTTTTAAAATTAACACATTGCTGGTAGCCAATGTACGTCAGCCAGCACAGAGGAGTGAACAGGACTGATGCAAGTTAGGATAAGGACAGAAGAGTTTTGGGCAATTTCGAGCTTACGGAGGGCGGAAAATGTGATCTGGCCAACAGATCATTAGAATAGTTAAATCTAGAGGTAACAAAGGCAAAGATGAGGGTTTCAGAAGATGGGTTGAGACAAGGTTGGAGAAGTGCAATTTTAAGAAGGTGGAAGTAATTATTCGATGATGGATGGGATACGAGGTTGGAAACATCTCGGTGGGGCAGGGGCGGAGGCTTGTGCAGCTGGGGGCCATGTCAGGGTTCATGATGGGATGGGGAAGGGCATATCAGGAGTCATGAAGGGCAATCTGTGTCGGGGAGGCATGGGGAAACAGATCACCAATGGGGGTGGGGGGGGGGTGGTCCTGATGTCCGTGGGCGTAAGGAGGGGGTCCTCCAGGGCACAGAGATGGGGCACCCTTCCAAAATGATGCTAGAGCCCTTTGCAGCTGGGCTCATCGGTGTGATTAGGCTTCCCTCCATCCCCCCCAAAAAACAGTGCACAACTCACCACTCTCCCAAAAAATAAATAATGACTGAGTGTAGGCGATTGCAGTCCGGACTGTGCCTGTCAGACAGGCATGGATCACTCCATTTTTCTCGCTGTTATGATGCTTAGTTTTTTTGGGGGAAAATTCCACCCAACGTTTCAACTCTGGGTGACTTTTCATCAGAGCTAGAGACATTGGAAATAAGATGAGATTAAATAGTTGTGGGTGGGGGGGGTGGAGCAGTAGGGGCTGGATACAGGGTCTGCTAGGGCTATGGTACATAGTACAGGCTAGGGAGAGATAGCATGGAGGCAAGGGAGAGCTTTACAAAAATGTCATGGACAAAAAGACAAAGGGAATATAAGTGGTGGTGATCATGGCTAAGAAGGGTGTTGATACTGGCACACTCAGAGATCAGAATGTGTTAATGGTAAGCAAAGGACAACATGGAACAGGTAACAGATGGTCTGAGTGGAGTTGGCAGGGGTGGGGGGGAAAATGGCAGTAGGGGAAAAATATGGAAAGCAGGATTAAAAAAAAGGGGGATGGAAAAATGAATCAAAGGAAGAAATGAAAATAAGTTGATAGAAATAAAAAATAGGGTGAAGGTAGAGGAGAGAGTTCATTGTCAAGTTGTTAAACTCAATGTTACGTCCAGAAGGCTGTAAAGTGTCTAATTGGAAGATGAGGTGCTATTCCTCCAGTTTGCATTGAGGTTTGCTAGAACACTGCAAAAGACCAAGGACAGACATGTGGACATGAGAGCAGGATGGTGAGTTGAAAAGACAAGCGACAGGAAGGTCTGAGTCCTGCTTATGGACGGACCAAAGGTGCTCTGCAAAGAGGTCACCCAGTCTATGTTTGGTCTCTCAATTGTAGACTAAGCCTCATTGGGAGCAGCAAATACAATAGACCAGATTGAACGAGGTACAAATGAAGTGCTTCTTCACCCGAAATTTGCATTTAGGCCCTTTGATGGTGAGCAGGGAGGAGGTAAAGAGGCAGGTGTTGCACCTTTTGCGATTGCAAGGGAAAGTTCAGTGGGAAGGGGGTGAGGTGTTAGGTGCGATGAAGGAGTAGACCAGGGTATCTGGAGGGAATGGACTCTTTGGACCGCTGACAGGGGAGTGAGAGTGAGAGGTGTTTGGTGGTGGCATCATGCTGGAGTTTGCAGAAATGGCAGCGGATGATTCTCCAAATACGGAGGCTGGTGGGAAGAAAGTTGAGGACAAGGGGGTCCCTATCCTGGTTCTGGGAGGGAGGGGAAGGGTGAGAGCAGAGGCACGGGACATGGGTCAGGCATGGTTGAGAACTCTGTCAGCCACAGTGGGTGGAAAACCACGATTAAGGAAGACATGTCAGCAGCGCCATTTTGGAAAGTGGTGTCATTGGAACAGATGCGACAGAGGCAAAGGAGCTAAGAGAATGGGATGAAGTCCTTACAGGATGCGGGGTGCGCAGAGCTGTTGTCAAGGTAGCTGTGGGAGTCGGTGGGTTTTTAAGTGGACAGTCTGTCACCAGAGGTGGAGACAGAGGGGTTAAGGAAGGGAAAGGAGGTGGACCATGTGAAGGATCTGATAGAGGGGTACAAATTGGAAGCAAAATTGATAAAGCTTTCCAGATGAGAACATGAAGATACACCTAAACAGTTGTTGATGTACCAACAACAAATTTGTGGGAGGAGGCCGGAGTAGGACCAGAATATAAATCTCATCCCGTTTCCAGTTCTCTTCAGCTCTGACAAAGAGTCATCCAGACTTGATATTTACAGTTAGCTTGATTAAGCTCAACAATGGTCTGTTTTATCTCTTCACGATTGGTATACAATCCAGGTATGCTACATGAGTCTTAAAAGAGCAACTTGTTTATGCATACGGTATTATTATTTGTACAACACTAATGAAGCAGACTTTTACAATTATATTTTTGGCTTGACAGCATTTGTGACTGTTGGGATTCTTAGAAAGGATGGTATTACATCGGTTCCATTCACCAATAGCTGAGTCGCACATGTTACGATCCCAATTAATGTTATAATTGGACAGGAAGATCCCAGAATAGAACCCTGGCTCAAAACTATTGCTTTTTTTTAGAAAATGTGGAGGAACAGAGTCACAGGACCGCTAGTTTTAACGAGAAAAAAAAGTTTAACATTAAAAGTTGATTCTACAGAACTCATTTACTCCCCCTTAACTGAACAATACACACAAATTTTAAGTTGAGCACAGATTACAAAGTAATTTTAAACTACAATGGTCTCATTAACATAAAAGTCCATTTTAAACACACAGATTAGCTGTGGTCAAATACACACACTCTACTCTGAACCCATGTTAGTGTCTGTGTATTTCTCCTCAAATCCCCTGGATGATTGGCAAAGGAGAATTTCCAAACTCCACTCCCAAAACACACACTTTAAAATCTTCTCTCATAATAATACTTTCAAAAGAACAAAGAATAGTACAGCACAGGAACAGGCCCTTCAGCCCTCTAAGTCTCTGCTGATCACGATGCCATAACTAGAAAAAAACCTTCTGCCCTTACTTGGTCCGTAGCCCTTTATTTCCTCCCTATTCATGCGCCCATCTAGATGCCTCTTAAATGTTGCTAATGCACCTGCTTCCACCACATCCTCTGGCAGCACATTCCAGGCACCCACCACTTCCCGCATGAAAAACCTCCCCAGCACATCTCCCTTAAACTTTCCCCCTCTCACCTTGAACCTGTGGCCTTTTGCAATTGACACTTCCACCCTTGGAAAAAGCCTCTGACTACCCACCCTGTCTATGCCTCTCTCAATTTTGTAGACCTCTATCAGGTCTCCCCTCAGCCTCCGTCTTTCCCGTGAAAACAATTCTAGCTTATTCAACCTCTGCTCATAGCCAACACCCTTGAGACCAACAAACACCCTGGTGAACCTTCTTTGCACTCTCTCCAAAGCTTCCACGTCCTTCTGATAGTGTGGTGACCAGAACTGCACACACGCAATACTCCAAATGCAGCAAAACCAAGGTTTTATATAGCTTCAACATGATTTCCCAACTCCTATACTCAATGCCCTGGCTGATGAAAGCACAGTAAGAAGTCTCACAACACCAGGTTAAAGTCCAGCAGGTTTATTTGGTAGCAAATACCATATGCTAGTCCGAAAGCTTATGGTATTTGCTACCAAATAAACCTGTTGGACTTTAACCTGGTGTTGTGAGACTTCTTACTGTGCTTACCCCAGTCCAACGCCGGCATCTCCACATGATGGAAGCAAGCATGCCATATGCCTTCTTTATCACTTTAACCACCTGTGTTGTCTCTTTTAGGGAACTGTGGACCTACACGCCCAGATTCCTCTATATGTTAATGTTCCTAAGGGTTCTGCCATTTATAATATAATTCATATCTAAATTTGATCCTAAAAATGCATTGCATCGCATTTGTCCGGATTAAACTTCATTTGCCATTTCTGTGCCCAAATCTCCAATTTATCTATATCCTGTTGGATCCTCTGAAAATCCTCGGCACTATCAGCAACTCCACCAATCTTCGTGTCATCTGCAAATTTACAAATCCCTTAGTGGTTTGCATTCTGAAATCCAGGTTTTCCAAAAGCTTTTTGAACAAAGATTCTGCTCCACTTTTAACAGCAAATCCAGCCCAGGATTTTACACCAACCCCTTTTAGGATTTCTTTTTATTGACTACTGTACAAACTATTTACAATTGTTTCAACTCTCAATTCTCAAATTCTTATTTAAATGATATTGGACATTTGATTTCCCTCCGAAGACTGCTGTCCCACTTTAAATCTGGTTATTGCAATTGTCTCTTCAACTCAGAATATTTTGTTTACTTTTCCTTCAATTCTTCTGAATTGGTCTCTGTTCTTTTAACTCCAGTTGTCTTAGACATGCTTTCTGTCCCAATTCCCTAGTTATTTGAACAGTAAGTGGTATTCTAGGAAGCCTGCCTGTTTGCAACTCCTGTCCTGTCTTTCTTCTGGCAGAATTGAGAGATGTTCACTCCCCAGTATCCTGCAATATATCAAGCTAAAACTGAACCTTAAAAGCATTTTTAACCTTACAAATATTGCTCCAGTTGCTAATCAATGCCCACATATCACTGGTGGCCTATTTATTCTTCATGCCATAACCCTCTCTAAGCATAATGGAATCACCGGTGGAGTTGACCAACCCCAACACATTCAGGAACAGAAACATTAACTTTATTTTTAATGTCTACCAATATAAATATAAACCCCTTAAACCTACCTTTGGTTTCCTAACACAAAACCTTTGAATTTTAAAGATGCTTTCATCTACCATCATTTAGGGTGGGATTTTCCTGTCCCACAGGAATTGTAGCAGGCGGTGGGGGGGGGGGGGGGGGGGGGGGGGGGCGGGCGCACATCATGAAAACATCCGTTGACCTTGGGCGGGATTTTCCGGTTTTGGCGCAAGCACAGCTGAAAAATCCCACTCTTAGTGTCTACTTTTAAAGACAAATAGACCATCAGAAGGAGGGGATTTGGGAGGGGAGGGATGAGGGGAAGGCAAGGAGAAAGATAGGTAGGCAGAGACAGAAGTAGAGGAAATGGAATTGGGAAAGTGCAACAAATCACAAAGAGTAGGAATTCAAAAGTGGTGTTTAATGACGACAAAGGCATTTGTTATCAACTTTGATTGGCCTGTGCTCCTCTAGCCTCAGGAGTTTGAAAATGTACTATAACCTGATTTAAACTGTCTTTTTGGTTTATAATTTTCATTTAAAGAGACTTGCACAGGAACATGTTATAAAAGTGACTTATTCTGTTACAATAAACCAGTGATTTCTGCTGACTCTCGAATGCAATCATATTTGCCCAATTGCTAAACTGTGTCTAATGGATCAAGATACAAGTTTTAAAAGATTGATTAAGGTGGCCACACAAACAATGGAAAGTTTGCTCGTGTCACAAGGAGACAGTAACCACTCCGAATCAGGAAATAGAAAATCAATTGGCATGAATTTTTCACTAGCTTGTTTGGAGACTATTAAGCATGGTGATGAGTTTTTGGATTCTCAGCTAACTGTAAAAAAAACAACATAGTTTCACTCCAGTGTAAACCTTCTCTACACACACACAAACATATTTTGGCTGGTGAGGAGGAAAGATTGCAAGCTTGATATGGTGTTATTCACAATCTCAGGGCATTCTTCAAATGTTTTAGTTATTAAGTGATTTTGAAAAGTGGTTACTGTTACAATGTAAGGAACGGGAAGATTCTTTTCTCCCTTCTCTACCCATAGATGCGAAGAATAATTGCACCATTCAGATCAGATAGTTCAGCACAGATTTGCAATCAAATCGGAATCCTTTAGTCTGCCTCCACCCACCAGCAGCGTCAATGTATTTTTAAAAAATGAAAACCAGGCACTGATCCATCTTGAACCCTTTTTCTTTTCTTTCATAAGTTCCATACATCCAAGAGAGTAAAATCAGTACCGCTATACTGCACTATTAAATAGCGGGAAGCAAGTGAGATTGCAGCTTGCAGAGTCCGCAATGTGGAGAGAAGTACTAAATGTAGCTAGTTGTTCCACAAAATGATTGGGAGGAGATTTTTTTTAAAAAACAAGTAGTAATCATTTTTCGCTATGCTCATGGAAATCAAAAGAACAGATTGTTCAATTACTATTGGTGAAATAATTTGAGAGGTGATGTTGGGAGAGCAGGTCCCAAGAGGAAGGAGATGCATAACAAAACACTTTAACCCCTGAAATAAAAAAATCAAAAACAAAAGTGTAATTGTTTTATATGGCCAAAAGGAATTACGTTTTTAGAAAATGTGACAAGAGAGTAAGATTTGTTCAAGGTTGCTCCCACATGCAAAAAAAAGACACCAGTAAAAATGGAAGACACAAGAAAAGGTCCTTTTAATTCTATATGGAATAAAGTTTTAAATTACAACGTCACAGATACACAGCAATTAGCACACAGTTGCTGCCGGCCGTGAATATTAAAATGCCCTCAGAAAGTAGATCCTGAGACTGATCAATAATAGACTTGATTTATTCTGAGACAATCACTAAATGATCATTTGCAGACTCTTATATTGATCCTCTTTCTGTTTTACATGATGCTGTAATATATAGCTTCGTTCCAAGCATGGACTTAATAATTTCTACTAAAATCAAGGAAATAAAATGCTAGCCTCGGGCCAATGGTCTGTAAGCCAGATAAGATTACTGCAAACATCTGTCCATCCAAAAAAGCTTTTTGCTTGTAAACAAAGCAGAGAGTCAGTACAGGAAGGTTCAAAAAGATTGCTTTGATACATTAGAATTCCAGTATATTACTAGCCGTTCTGGTATTGATTTATCATCAGCACAAGGTTGATTTTTGTCCTTACCCAATTCCCTCTCAGGCACTCCTTACCTCCACATATGTTTTACTCTTCTGCAATATGGTTTAACAGGTTCAGGAAAGAGCAGCAGACATGTACAGCCCACAGACTTCATTTCAACTGAATCTGCCCAGTTGTAAATGTCAGCTGCCGAAAAGCAGCTTTCATTTGATTGACTGGCATCACCTGCACAGCTCTGCTTCCGCTGCCTGTGAAGTCATCGTCAAATAGACCATGTGATCTAACCCTTGGATTAATATTGGGACAAAGGCACTTTTTTTTCTCCTTCCTTCTCCATTCAAATTTTGAGCATCACAACTTGACGGAGAAAATGTGATAGTGCAGACTCAAATCACTGGGGAATATTACAGGAAGCAATGACATTTGGAACCTAGTCAGGCATTTTAAACGCATCTTAAACGCATATTATATAGCAAAAACATGGTTTTACCGAACTTTTTTAGAAACTCTTTTGTATTTTTAGTTTCATGCCTTTTTACATATAGTGCCATCCGTCCTTTCTTAATTACATATGGGAAGATAAACAATACCTTTCAGCTATTCCTATTCTACACAGTAATGGATTCCATGGTACAACTGCTGGACTTTGCTATTGAATGGAGTACACAGATCAACACTGGTTAAAAATTAAATTCGGAATCACCAAATGAGACAAACCTCTGTTCCAATGAAGATAGGAGCAGCAACCTCCGATTTTCATAAGTCATCCTCAACCTGCTCTCCTGTGTCCCCAAGTGGTGACCCATAAAAATGCATGTTTTGTTTTCACCTTTAGACAAGCCATCCACACTCCTTGACGGAGAATGTCTGGCTTACTCCTAGGCCTTTGTTAATTGCCACAGCAATCAGTAACTTTGTGTGCTGAGACTGCTCGGCAGCAACAGCTTATTAGCTTCACTACGGAATTTGCCTAGCCATCACTGTAGCTTCCAATGACAGCGCAGCTTAGGTGACAATCTCATTGAGTGGTATTTAACAGAGGCAATGGCGGTTTTGTCTGCCAACTGAAGGCGACTAGATCCCCAAATCATCTCTTTAAGAAAATGTCCACCATATTAAGTGCCATTCAGACAATTAACTGGCCATCCTTGATATCAAATACCCCAGGATGGAAGTCCCAATTGCTGAGGGCTCCAGGTCAATAAGAGGCTGGCAGCTCCAGCTAATACAGTAAGAGTTTTAACAACACCAGGTTAAAGTCCAACAGGCTTATTTGGTAGCAAATACCATTAGCTTTCGGAGCGCTGCTCCTTCATCAGATGGAGTGGAAATGTCTGATGAAGGAGCAGCGCTCCGAAAGCTAATGGTATTTGCTACCAAATAAACCTGTTAGACTTTAACCTGATGTTGTTAAAACTCTTACTGTGTTCACCCCAGTCCAACGCCAGCATCTCCACATCAGCTCTAGCTAATGGCAGTGCCTGCAGAGAGGTGATGGTTTCTGTTGATATAACACCCGCCCCAGGCCAATCCCAGACCACAGGTTAGTGAGTTAGTGATAGGGGGAGGGGGGAAAAGAGGTTGGCAGGCTTGGCAGGCTGTCCCATCCCAATGCAGTCCCTTGATCAGCTCCAGAATGCCCTCCAACAAGGGATGTCCCTCCCCCCCGCCCTTGGGAGCCTGCAAGCAATCCTGTGGTGGGAACCCCACCTGACTTCTTCCTGCCTAATTAAATGCCCCCCCATTACCAAACCCACCGTGGGAGAGGGCATTAAATTCTACCCATTGTGGGAGGAAATCCTGAGCATTAACACAAGAAGCAAAATACTGCTGATGTTGGAAATCACTAATAACAGCAGAAGATGCAAAAACATTCAGTAGGCCAGACTTTTTTGTGGCGATAAATGAAAAATACTGCGAATGCTGCCAATCTGAAAGAAAAAGAGAAAACACTGGATAAACTCAGTAGGAAGCTGAGCCTATCGGCAGGAGGGAGCGTACCACGGGTCGAGGAGGGACTCACAGTTGGAACCAGGGAGGCGAGCACAGCAGCTGCATTTGTAATCTAGTCTGACCTTGTAGTATGCACATTCCTTCAGTTGGGAATAAAACTTTTATTGTTAAAGCCACTGAGTTGCCCTCGATCTATATTACATTGGCGAGGAGGTAAAACATCAAAGTCATCAGGATTGCAGCATCCAGCTAGAAGGGGAGGAGACTGAGTGGCAAAGGTAACAAGAAGGTGCACTCATTTAGCAATGCCTATGATAGGAAAGATCGAGCCATTTGACCCCGAGGAAGATGACTGGGGACAATACATAAAAAGGCTGCAATATTTCTTTGTTGCAATCGAAATATCCCCGGAAGATGGTAGGAAGGTCATTTTGCTCAGTCGGTGGCCCACAGATTGCAGTTTAGTGAGAACATTATCGCCAGATGCTCCAGGCACAAAGTCTTTTGATCTGATTGTGGAGCTGGTCAAATATCATTTCAACTGCTGTCCCTTGATCATGATTCTGAGATAAAAATATGGCAATCTGTGAGCCATGGGAGATAATCTCAGCCTTCATGGCAAGACTTAGGGGCTGGCAGAACACTGCAAATTCAACCTAAGTAAACAGAAGTGTTAAGGGATGGAATGATCTGTGGTATAAACAGCTTAATAATTCTAAAAAGGTTACTGGCAGATACTAAAATCACCTTTGAAAAGCTGTGGAGCTGGCCCAGGTGACTGAATGCACACAGGTGGGTGTTATAGAGTTGCAAGGTTTGGAAGGTGTGCCGAACGAGGTAAATCATTTGTGGTGGGAAATGGCTGTGGTGCAAAACAGTCCAGGAGCAGGCACAACAGTGCCCGATAGAAGAGGTGCAGAGGGCTGAAGTGTGTTTTCGATGTGGGAGAGCGCATTCCCAAGAAGTTTGTCGATTAAAGAACTGTGTGCTCCATGTGTAGCAAGAAGGTCACTGAAAGGGGTGGTGCAGAGCAAAGCAATCAGTACAGCCAATGCAAAAAAAGACAGTGACTATTAGCTTAACTCCCTTAAACAATTTGGATGAGGAGCCCGACAAGGGATCAGCGTCATTTACCATAAACCACGTCCAGCTAAACAAAGTACCTCCAATAGAGATAAATTTTCAGGTAAATGGCAAAGCACTCAATGGAAGTTCATACAGGAGTGGTGGGCACAGTCGTAGGGGAACAGGCATTTTGTTATCTTCAAAAAAAACTCTTAACAATTGAGACTAAGTGAGTCAGATGCCATTTTGCTCACACATACTGGAATGGCACTGCAGACTTTAGATGCAGGAACGGGAACAGTGGCATATCAGAACCAGGTCTTGGTAATCAAAGGTCTCAGATCTTGCTTCATGGGATGTGAATGGCGAAAGCAGATACAGCTAAAATGGCTGGAAATTTCAAACCTGAGGATGGATGTTTTCAGGAGCTACTGTATAAATATTCCAAGGTCTTCAGAGACAAATTAAGATGTATACGGGGAGCTAAAGCCAAAATCCATCTGGATCAGGAAGCGACACATTCATTTTCTCGGGCCCGCCCTGTGCCTTATGCCCTTCAGTGTTGTCACCTATCCTTATTAATTGCGGTCTGTGGGTTAGGAAGTCACCACAGAGGGAGGAGCTGAAATGATGATCCTATTTGGCCTATGCTATTACCAGGGTCTCAGCGAACAGGCCATCAATCTGCTGAAGCAGAGGTTCTGCCCTTTGGACAGATCCAGAGACATGATTCAATACAGCTCAGTTAATGTCCGGAATCATGCTCGTGTGCCGTGTGTTCCAAACCATTGCCATGCAGGAGGTCAGCACCTGGAGGCCTCGAGCACAAAGAAGAACAAGATTCCTAGGCCAATAAAAATGGTGAGGATGTGCTGGATTTAAAACTTGCCAGCAGCCAGAACCCTTCCAGCAGCAGCAAACTGACACGGTTTCCAGCTGAGCCATCTTGGTCACCTGCCCAAGATATAATCAACAACAAACTCTTTCCATTCCATCTCCTCTGTAGTGAAGCACATTTCCTCCAAGGTTAGCTCAGCAGCATCTCACAACTGAACAAGTAATACTCCCAGGACTCAGCACATCATTCATACAGATTCAGATTGCTCCAATACTTCTAGTCTTAAATTAATCCAACATGTTCTCAAATAAACTCCTGTAAATTCCTTATAGTGTCTGTCTTATGTGCTCTCTTGTTATTGTTCTGCATCAAGATGTTTCCCCGGTAGTTGAAGCACAGGAGGTGGAGAGCTGCAGTGGCTGTACTGGATGACTGCCGAGTGCCCGAATACTATTGCTTGGCTGTCCAGCTCAACTGGAAAAGATAAATGAGCTGGTGTAGAGAAGAGCTGGGAGGTCTCTCCCAGTGTTACATTTATCCCTCAGTCTTAGATTGGGATGCTATGGTCTGTAAAATGACTGCTACAATTGCCAATAAAGCAATAACTTCATTTCAAAAAGTACATTATAAACTGTAGTGTGCTTTAATCATGTCAAATTTGAAAAATATTATAAAAATGCACATTTTCTTCTACTCTAAAGTAAATTCACAGGACCCAGTTTACATGATCAGTATGTAACTTCACGGGTGTCATCAGCAGCTGAAACAAATGCCACCCTTTTACAGAAATATCACTTTATTGATGGGCTAGGTTGATGCAAACTTAAATGTTGTAAAAGGAAAATCAATAAAATGTCCTGAAGAATATACCAGTTTAACTATTTTTAATTGCATTGAAAACATTTTGCTTCATGAATTCTTGGAATCATTTTACTTCCATATTCTTTGAAGCACCATCAATAAATCTAGATAGAAATTTGAAGGTTTATTAAGCTATAGATACTTGTATAATGCACTGATCTATGCTGCTTGATAAATTTCAATTTTTAAAAATTGCTCTAAATCCTTTAAAAGTTAAAGCTGATGTTCTTCCACCCTACACACTTCTCTGCTCATCGGTGGCAATAGATAACAAATTGCAGCTTTGTATTTGAAATAATGTCTATCATTTGGGAGCAATCAGGAGTGGAAACCCCGACCTAATGTTCCTTTCCCTAATCCAAGAATGCTCTAGAAAAATACAGCCTCAGCTCAACTGTAATAAATTAACCACTGGATAAAAGCAAATTACTGCGGATGCTGGAATCTGAAACCAAAAAAGAGAAAACGCTGGAAAATCTCAGCAGGTCTGGTACCATCTGTAAGGAGAGAAAAGAGCTGACGTTGAGTCCAGATGACCCTGTGTCAAAGCAAGGAAGTGGGAGATATTTATACTGTGGGCTGGGGGAATGAAAGATGAGTCATAGCCATAGAAACCAGGGGAAAAGACTACAACTCCTTTACTGGTACATCGATGACTATTTTGGTGCCGCTTCATGCTCTCGTCCAGACCTTGAAAAATTCATCAACTTCACTTCCAGTTTCCACCGCTCCATCGCCTGGTCCATCTCAGACACTTCCCTTCCCTTCCTTGACCTTTCTGTCTCCATTTCCGGCAACAAACTATCAATATCCATTACAAGCCCACTGACTCCCTCAGCTATCTGGACTACAGCTCTTCACACCCCACATCCTGTAAGGACTCCATCCCTTTCTCTCAGCTCCTTCCCCTCTGTCGCATTTGTTCCGATGATGCCACTCTCCAAAGTGGTGCTTCTAATATGTGCTCCTTTTTCCTCAACCGTGGATTCCCATCTACAGTTCTCGACAGGGCCCTCAATAGCGTGCAGTCCATCTCCCATGCCATGGCCCTCACCCCCTCCCCTCCCTCCCAGAACAAGGATAGAGTCCCCCTTGTTCTCACATTTCACCCCGCCAGCCTCTGCATGCAAAGCATAATCCTCCACCATTTTCACCAACTCCAGCGTGATGCCACCAAACACATCTTCCCTTCACTCCCTCTGTCAGCATTCCACAAAGACCGCTCCCTCTGGGATAACCTAGTCCACTCCTCCACTATACCCAACACCTCTCCCATCACTCATGGCACCTTCCCATGTAACACCTGTCCCTTTACCTCTTCTATGCTCATCGTCCAAGGTCCAAAACACTCATTCCAGGTTAAGCAGCGTTTACTTGCACCTCTTTCAATTTGGTCTATTGCATTCGCTGCTCCCAGTGTAGTCTCCTCTATATCGGAGACCCCAAGTGTAGACTGGGTGATCATTTTGCTGAGCACCTTCCCATTGCTTGCCATTTTAACACACGATCCTGCTCCCATGCCCACATGTCTGTCGTTGGCTTGCTGCAATGTAAGAAGTTTAACAACACCAGGTTAAAGTCCAACAGGTTTATTTGGTAGCAAAAGCCACAAGCTTTTGGACTTTTGGCTTTTGTTACCAAATAAACCTGTTGGACTTTAACCTGGTGTTGTTAAACTTCTTACTGTGTTTACCCCAGTCCAACGCTGGCATCTCCACATCATTGCTGCAATGTTCCAGTGAAGCTCAACGCAAACTGGAGGAACAGCATCTCATCTTCCGGCTGGGCACTTTACAACCTTCCGGTTTCAACATCGAATTCAACAACTTCAGATGATTTGCTCCATCCCACCTCGGCCCCCTTTGTTTTCATTCTATTTTATTTCTTATTTTACTGTTCTCTACCTTTTATTTATGGCCTTTCTTCATTTTTCTTCCCCTCCCCCAACTCTTTCCTTCCCCCTACTTCATGCCCCTTCCCTTACCTTTTCTTCCCCCCTGCTTACCCTTTTCTACATTCTACCTCTATCCCATTTCCCCTCCCCTCCCCCAACATCTCCATCTATCACAGTTTATAGCTTCTCTGCCATTTGGCCATTCACACCCTCTAGTCTCTCGATGGACAGCTATTAGCAGTCTTTTCCCCTGGTTTCTGTGGCTATGACTCATCTTTCATTTCCTCACCCTGCAGTATAAATATTTCCCACTTTCTATGCCTTTTAGCTTTGACAAAGGATCATCTGGACTTGAAACGTCAGCTCTTTTCTCTCCTTCCAGATGCTGCCAGACCTGCTGAGATTTTCCAGCATTTTCACTTTTGGTGTATAAATTAACCATTATGTGGATTTTCTTAAAAACACAACAATTTTTTGCCAAAGCAATTATAATATGTAGTTCCTTAATTTAAAGTTTTGTAAAGAATTCAGGGATTGTTAAATTACTATTACAAGGTTTATAGGAAACTAATCTGCAACTAATCACTAGGAATTTTTTTCATCCACTTCAGACAAATTAAAATGAAACCAGACTGACTACAAGCAATGACAATTCAACATAAAACTGCTCAATGACAAATTACTTCACAACTATTCAATGTTATGATTTTAAAGTAATGGAAAACATAACATTCATGCACACACGTTTGCCGAGAACTCTGCAGGTTTTCTTTTTCCATACCTTCTTGTGGCTCCCTGTCTAAAGGAGGAACGTCATCGGCCAAAGAAAAGTCCAGAGGTGCTCCTGCAATCTCCACCATATCTTCATCACTTGTGTTGCTCTGGTAGCTATTAAAACTACCTCTTCGGTAAAACTGATCTTTGGCCATTTGTACTTGCTAAAATTTGAAAAACAAAATATAAGGAAACACAATGAGGCAGTAGAAATCTACTAAACTAGTTTTGGTTTGCAAAAATATGTGGTGGAGAGTTTTAATGTGTGTAACCCATTTTACATTCCAGAATATGCAAATTATGCTTTGCTTAAAGATTTAACACTGTGGCACAGTGGTTAGCACTGCTGCCTCACAGCGCCAGGGACTCGGGTTCGATTCCGGCCTTGGGTCACTGTGTGTGGAGTTGCACATTCTCCCCGTGTCTGCGTGGGTTTCCTCCGGATGCTTCAGTTTCCTCCCACAGTCCAAAGATGTGCGGGTTAGGGTGATCGGCCATGGTAAGTTGCCACTTAGTGTCAGGGAGATTAGCAGGGTAAATATTTGGAGTTACGGGAATAGGGCCTGGGTGGGATTGTAGTCGATGCAGACTCGATGGGCCAAATGGCCTCCTTCTGCACTGTAGGATTCTATGATTATGCTCATTATTAACTTGCATTTACATAGCACCTTTAACAAATAAAGTATCTCACGGTACCTATTTAAAAAAATAAAGGAGGACAGATGGGAGAAAGTTCGGAGAAATACCTGAAGGCGAGATGGAAACAATGGACCAGAATTTTCTAAAATAAATACAAGATTTCTATGCCATTATTAATGTATAGATTGCCCAGAAACTTGTCATTAGGAAGATAATCCATGAATTGTAAAAGTTGCTGGATGACATATGCCCCATCAACATTCAATTTGTGGAAAAGCCAACTGGTCCTCTTGAGTTTCATGAAGTCACTGCATTTGTGTGTTAAATGCCAACTAAACCTGCCACAATAATTAAGGCTGTAATTAAGGACATGAATACATTTTTAATGAGGAGATTTACGTTTCTGTCAAGCCACCTGTCTGGCTCAGAAAGGAAACAATTTAAACTGGGGAGTCTCATTCTTACAGTATTAATATGTATAGCAAATTGTAAATTGTAATATTCTAAATAGGATTTTCAGATGGTGATGCACTTTCATTTTTTTCTGAAGAAGAGGTTTACGTCTAATAATTCATGTTTTAGAAATTAATTTTTAGCTTGAGATTATTTTTAAAAATTCATTCTTACAGGTAGTAAATTATTAGAGATTTTTAAGATTTAAATGTTTTTCTTAAATTTCCTTTCTTTTTAATAGCTTGCTCTTAATCCAATCTTTCTTTCCCCTTCCTTGTTTCTCTCTCTCTCTCTCTGTGCCTGATCTGATGAATTTACTCACTTTCATTCACCCTTCTTTTCTGTGTAATTTCAATCCTTAAATCTCATTGTTTCAGAAGATAGGTTCTGGACCCATTTTCACTCCGGTCCCAAATGTCTCACTGTCTTTGCTGAACTGTTATCAGCTCATATAACGGAGGATGATAGCATACTGGTAATGTTATTGGACTAACAACCTGGAGGTTCAGACTAATGTTCAGAGACACGAGTTCAAATCCCATATGCCAGCTGGGGATTTAAATTTAATTAATGAACCTAGAATAAAACGCTTGTTTCATTAATAATGGTCATGTCATGAAACTACCAGATTGCTATGACCTTCGGGGGAAGAAATCTACTATCCTCACCCAGTCTGGTCTACAAATAGCTCCAGACACACAGCAACCTGGTTGACTCTTAACTGCCCTCTGGAATGACAAGCAAGCCACTCAGTTGTATCAAACCACTACAGAAAAACAAAGTTGGGTTTATTACCGGTGTAATAGCCAGTGTGAAAAGCTGGAAAACAATGACTATTTTACTCAGTCAGAGGTCAGCTTAGACCAGCCCCGTATCATAATTTAGATACTAGACGCTACAGAGGAAGGGAGATGGAAACATTCAAGTGAAAAATTGGTTGGGACCTTGAAGTGGCCAGCCATTTCACTTCATGTGTGCTTTATCTAAAACGTCATCTTATTTGCTTCAAGGGTAAATGGCTACCTGGCACAAAAGAAGAACAGTAAGAAGTCTCACAACACCAGGTTGAAGACCAACAGTTTATTTGGCACTATACAGACACAAACTCAATTTACAAGATAATGGTTGGAATGTAAGTCTTTACAGGTAATCAAGTCTTAAAAGGTACATATCTGTAACCCCCACGACTTGCCTGGACTTGCAAAATCTCACCAACTGTCCAGGCTGGAGACGATACACACCTCTTTAACCTGTGCTTGGCCCTCTCTCCACTCACATTGTCTGTACCTTTAAGACTTGATTACCTGTAAAGACTCGCATTCCAACCATTAATCTTGTAAATTGAGTTTGTGTCTGTATATGCCCTGTTTGTGAACACAAGTCCTCACCCACCTGATGAAGGAGTCTGAGACTCCAAAAGCTAGTGCCAAATTAACCTATTGGACTTTAGCCTGGTGTTGTGAGACTTCTTACTGTCCTTACCCCAGTCCAACACCAGCATCTCCACACAAAAGAAAACATGAGTGCATTTTGAACAAGCTGGAGGTTGTTGAGGGTGGGAAGATGAGATGTGCTAGCAATGGAAGAGCAGCAAAGAAAGCTTTAAACTTTTAAATTTGGAGATGACAAAGCAATGATATGGCCTTCATAGGTGGTAAGATGCAGAAAGAGTGAAAGCAGTCAATATTCTGGAGATGGAAGTATATGGTCTTAATAATGAAACAAACACTTGTTGTGAAGCTTAACCATAGTAAGTATTTTCTTCAGTCACAGCAATGGGAAGACAGGGACAAGAAAAGAGTTTATGGTGTGTCCTAATAACACTGTCTTTGGACTTGCTAATGTTCCACTGGAAAATGCAATGACTCATTTTTGCTGGGTGAATTAGGGTTAGAATGACCCCTTAGGGGCGTGATGATCCCATTTTGTGGATGGAAGGAGATAGGAGGCTAGAACTGAAAGGAAGTTAAGTGGCAAACTTGGGCCCAAAAGCATCAAATGCAGGACAGGGAGGCCCAACTAAAATGAGCCTCCCTTCCCATCCTTAAATGAGTATCATGAGAATTATTGAATTCAATAAAATATCTGGAATTATGAATCTACTGATGACGATGAAACCATTGTCAATTGTCAGAAAAACCCATCTGGTTCACTAATGTCCTTTAGGAAAGAAAATCTGCCTTCTTTACCTGATCTGGCCTGCATGTGACTCCAGAGCCACAGCAAAGTGGTTGAATCTCAACTGCCCTCTGGACAAGGTAACTAGGGATGGGCAATAAATGCTGGCAAGCCAGCAACGCCCATTTCCCACGAATGAATAAAACAAAATCCTAACAGCAATGACAGTTGAAGAAACACTAGTGATTTATCTAGGCTTCAGTTTATGTTGCAAATTAATTAGGTTTGGTTGGGAAATCGGAGAAGGGACAGAGAAATTAGATCAATCATATGTTGCAAGAACTGGCTTTCTTACAAAATATATGAACTATATGAGACATTTCTAGAACTAAAATAGGGTTGTGATTTGTTGATACAGATTTCTCTGATCAATTGGTCACATGTTTTGCACTCAACTGATTAAAGGGAGAACTGCTTTTGGTTCTGGGTCTGGTGATCTAGACATTACACTCATATCTACAATCATACTTCCACTAATGTACATGAAAGATACCTCACAATGCTTCCATGGGACCAATGAGGTATGAAGCATTGCATTAAGCTGTACAGACCAGGAAAGATCCAGGTTCAATCCATATTTATGCTAAACTTGCTGATCTCAGCCAAGATGGCAATTGGTCACTATAATTAACCTAAATACTCTTAAATTGAATAGAGGGGGGTGGTGAGGTAGAGGGGGGTGGTGAGGTGGGGGGGGGGGGGTGGGGGTCTCTGTCCTCTCTGTTTGAGGAATGTATGTATATAAGTTAACAAACTGTGGTTATCAGCTATACTTATCCACAGTCTGGGAGTGCATTTCTTCACATTTAAAGGATGACTGCATTCGTGTGGATTAAGGGCAGAGCAGAAAATAGTAAAATGTGTGCTTTTTAACCCTCAAAGAACTGGCAAACTTTCTGCTTTCATTAAGCTTTAAATCGATTGTGATTTAAAATAAGGAATCGAACATCTAATTCAAGTTGAAATTTCTTTAGGATTGTGTCTGTAATTTTAGTCAATAGCTATAATTACAAACTACTTAGTTACACCAAACTTCTGCACACCATAAACTTGCAGGACAGCCTTTCAGATACAGTGATGGCAGCAATTTCTTCTGCTGCCCAAGATGCTCAATGATATCATGGAATATTCATGTGCAGCCTTTTCCACTAACAGCTTGTTTTATCTCCATATGTGATACTTGTATCCTTAATCAGGATTCAATTTGGGACAAAACCAAACCAGGTCTGTGTAACTCCAAGCAAATCCAGAAAATTCAGGAGCAGCTGAAGCCTCCTGTACATAGCTCAGTTTCCTCATACATACGCCAAGTGAGAAAATCCATTTCACTGCAGGCAAATCTTTAAGAGTATGTATTTTCTGGCAGAACATCAAGCTCCTAAAATAAAGTGCACATAGTGATAAACAAATCAAGCTGAGGGAAGGAAGGTTGTTTCCTGTAAATAAAGTCCCAAAGCTACAGCACTTCAATGTATCTGGTAAATGAAAGTTTCTGCATTTCATAGCCTGGAAATAATACAGCATTCTGGTTCAGGAACACAGAACACTGTTGGTCATCAATTCCTCTGCGGAGGCCACTTCCCACTCACTTCCCCATCCTAACCATCCCTTTGATTTTTGAAGGGAGCTCTAAGTGGTAATTATACTTCCTATATGCTGTACTTTTAATTCATTTGCCAAGAGTCCAACGTCAGGGAATTTTATCTGAATCTATGAATCTGCCACGGGGCTATGCAAAAATGGATGCAGCAAGAAAAATGCCAGAAGTGGACTCACTGACATCAGAGCCCCAGAATACAAATTAAAGAACAATAATTAGTCCTTTACATGTAGGCGCCAGTCCACATTGCATCTGTCACTCACAACAGTAAAAGCTGGAAAACTCTCAAGATTGTACTCTCAGTAGACACACACAAATTTTCATAATATTTGCCACACAAACCGTTTCAGTACACTCCACAAAATGACATGGAAGGAGAACAGTTGAAAAGAGGCAAAATCATTCAGAAAAGTGGACATCATCAACATTTGATGAGTTTATTCAATGGGTAGCTGAGCCAAGCAGACCAAAAAGGTCCCAGGTTTGATTATCTGTCCCTATTGAGCTAGTCAGGCTGGCAGTAGCTTCAGCCAGAATTTCTACTCCGACAACCCAGTGAATTCTCTTTTGTGGATCTCCAGGATGGAAAACAAAATTTTGTTTGACTGCGATGAATCCTGTATTTGAATAATCTGCTGGTACTGATGTCTATTACTTGTCTGACAATTTAGCTATTTCAGTGATACGATGGAGTGAGTCATTTTCCAGCAAGTACCAGCATCTTCAGAAAAGAGAGACAGGGAGAACATAGGCTGGAAAACAGATTAAAGGTCACACAACAGACATTTTCAAAGTTTGCATATGAGCAGTTTATTTATTTTTAAACTGTTCAAACATTGAAGGTTGAGGTACCAGAAAATTGGCGAAAAGATAGTGTAAAGCAACTAAAATTGACAGTCAAATGAAATTACCCACTAAAGCATCCCTGATTAACAACTGTTTCTACTCCAAATCAGGCAATTTCCCCAAAATTAAATCCTTTATCTAAGCCATACAATCAGGAGAAGAAACATATTACAAATTTAGGGTCTGCATTAGAATTTCTTGGAGCTATTAGAGTGTTGGTCATTCCAGTTAATTGGTCCAAGCATCTAATTTCCAGCAGTGTGACCATAGGAGGTCAACATTTAACTATTTAATAGCATAACCCATAAGCGTAACAATTGAACCCCATTTTAACATGAAATGGCTATATCTTTTGTACATGCACTTAAAGTTTAAAGTTTATTTATTGGTGTCACAAGTAGGCTTACATTAACACTGCAATGAAGTTGTGAAAATCCCCTCGTCGCCACACGCCGGCACCTGTTCGGGTACACAGAGAATTTAGCATAGCCAATGCACCAAACCAGCATGTCTTTCAGGCTGTGGGAGGAAACAGCCGGATGAAATTCATGCAGACACGGGGAGAACTTGCAGACTCCGCACTGACAGTGACCTAAGGCAGGAATTGAAGCTGTGAGGCAGCAGTTCTAACTACTGTGCCACCGTGATTCACCAATCTTGCTGAAGGCAGACTAATGTGATGAAGCCAGGCGTGAATCATTAAACTGCTTTATTTACAAACAAGCAAGCACAGAAATTAACAGAAAAACAAATACCACTTGGCTAACTCCTCACAAATGGGAATAAGAAGCCATTGCAATCTGTTCCTTGCATGGGTTGACTTGATTTCATACCCTTCTTTCTAGCAAACCTCTAAATGCAAAAAAAAAATTGCTCACTCCTTCGTATTAGTTTTCAGCTGTCCGGATTTGCCCTCACAAACTTAACAACGTCCCAAATATGGCTTTTCATTTAGTTCTACCATAAACCAATCGACTTCCATAGCTTCTTTGATTACAGTTCCTGTAAGGACTCCATTTCATTCTCCCAGTTTCTATTTTGACAATGGAACCTTCCAAACCAGTGTTCCTGATAAGTCTCCCTTTTACTTCAACTGAGGATTCCCTCACACTGTGGTTGACAGGGCCCTAAACCAACACTTTGGCTCCCTCTTCCCTCCATCTCAGAGCCACAATAGGGGTAGCGGACCAAGCTAGAGTCCCAGGCTACCCACACAGATGCCTACTGACTACAGCAAAGTCTGCAAGACATAATAGGTTAAAAGGTGAAGGCAATGTAGAATCGCTGGCACCAATGCACCACTCCCCGATGAGCTCATCACAATCTATGCCTGTTTTGAGCAAGAGGCCAGCGAGAGCATGCCTATCGCTCTGGAAGTCTAGACCAAACCGGTATCTGAGGTCACCATCGCAGACGCCAAATCGGTCTTATCGAAAGTCAATCCACGAAAAGTGACTGGCCCGGATGGGCTGTCCAGATAAGCACTCAGATCGTGCGCGTGCCAGCTGGCAGGCCTATTCGCAGACATCGTTAATCTCTCCTTACTGTGACGCTAGTGTACCTTTAAGAAATCTTTTCTTAAAATCGTATTTCTCTACAGTTGTAAGGAGGCCTTTTGGTTTCATGGTTGCCGAACTGTTTGCCAGAAGTCCTTTTATTGCTGCTTCAATGGCTTAAATGAGGTTTTGTTTATTTTTAATCTGGATCTCATGCAATGACTTGGAATTTACAACTGGGTGGCAGGTCATGTTTTTTGGACAGTTTTTTTTCATAGTGAATTCAAAGTTTCACTTTCAGCTTTGGGCTGCTCGCTGCTGTTTTAGTTTAGGAGGAGTGTGGACATCAGACTGAAGAGCAGTGTTTCTCTCTCTCCCTGGTGTTAGAAATTCTGCTAGCTAGCTGGAAGCAAGGCTTCTTGCCTTCCTGGAGTGAAAGTTCTGCTGTTGATGGTTAGTATCTAGAGCCTCTCTCTCTCTCTCCCTCCCCCTGATGTTTTGGGAAGTTGTTCTGGCTCCAAGCTTGTCTGTGTGTGTGTCAAGAGAACCGCAGCATCCAACCAAAGGACTAACTCCAGAATCATGTGAGCATTCGTACTTTCTGTGCTAAACCTGGGGCAAAGGTTTTGTATAGGGAAGTTTGTTTGATTGGAACATTTCATATATTTATTGAAGTTTAAACAATATCATGGTTGTTTTTTTTCTTGTTTGTAATTGGTAACGGTTATTGCTAATTTTCTTTCTATACGTGTTAACTGTATTCCTAAATAAACTTTGTTTGCTAAAAGCCCCCTAGTAGGACTTTTGAATCATATCTAAAGTGAAACATCTCATGCTTACCCTAGCCAAATTCAAATTGCAAACTTATGATCCAGGCGGACTTCATAAAACACTTTGGAATTTCTGACCTGAATTATAACATTACACCGATCCGAAGTCCCTACCCACTTCAAGACAACCATCATCCTTGTACCAAAGAAATGCCAGGCAGCTTGCTTTAATGACTATCACCTGGTGGATCTGACATCCATCATCATGAAGTGCTTCGAAAGATTAGTCATGGCATGGACCAATTCAGGCCTCCCCGATTGCCTGGATCCACTACAGTTCACCCATCACCGCAACAGGTCCACAGCAGACATCATCTCCCTGGCCCTACACTGAACCCTGGAGGACACTTGCGTCAAACTCCTATTTATTGACTACAGCTCAGTCTTCAACACCATTATTCTTACAAAACTCATCCCCAGACTCCATGGCCTAGGGCTCAGCTCCTCCTTCTGCAGCTGGAACCTCGACTCACTAACCCACAGAATACAATCATCCATCACCAAACCAGCCTCCAATCTACACTTCCTGCTGCCTCGGAAAAACAGCCAGCATAATCAAGGATCCAATGCGCCCAGACATACTACTCCTTCCATTGGGAAAAAGATCCAAAAGTCTGAGAACATGTACCAACCGATCCAAGAACAGCTTTTTCCCTGCTGCCATCAGACTTTTGAATGGACCTAACATATATTAAGCTGATCTTTACACTCTATCTGTAACTGCAACAGTATATTCTGCACCCTCTCCTTTCCTTTTCCTCTATGAACATCTGCATTGTCTGTATAACACGCAAGAAACAATACTTTTCACTGTATCCCAATACATGTGACAATAATATATCAAATTAAATCAAAAAACCCAAAACTTAATTTCTCCTATACATTTTCAAAATGTCAGACTACCCATCATGCAACTTTCTTATGAGATATAAACCCCTTTCCCCTCACCTCCATAATTTTGTATTGCACTCAAATTTCAACATCAAACTTCATATGAGTACATGTGCGCATATTTAGCTGTAGCTTCATTATGGACTCCTGCAGGTACCAATCCATTCTATTAAGTGACGAACAGTTCCCTGGATTAGTTCCTCTTCCATTTTAAAGATAGGAATTACAATGCCTGCTTTTCCATTAGAAATCATAGAAACCCTACAGCGCAGAAAGAGGCCATTGGGCCCATCGAGTCTGCACCGACCACAATCCCACCCAGGCCCTATCCCCATATCCCTACATATTTACCCGCTAATCCCTCTAACCTACACATCTCAGGGCACTAAGGGGCAATTTTAGCATGGCCAATCAACCTAACCCGCACATCTTTGGACTGTGGGAGGAAACCGGAGCACCCGGAGGAAACCCACACAGACACGAGGAGAACGTGCAAACTCCACACAGACAGCGACCCAAGCCAGGAATCGAACCCAGGTCCCTGGAGCTGTGAAGCAGCAGTGCTAACCACTGTGCTACCGTGCCGCCCAGTTCTCTGGCACTATTCCTTTTCATGTTGATTTTTTTGAAAGGGGATAATTATGTGTCTGCTATCCCATCCCTAGTTTGAGCAGCCACAATGGCAATCCTATTTGGAACTGGGGTCCTGTAGTCATGATCTCAAACTTAATTATGATATTATGATCACTGCACCCTTACTCACACTTACTTCCTTTCTCTGCTCTGGTTCATTTCCCCTTACAAGATCTGGCAGTGCTTCCTTCCTGTTCAGCTTCTTACATATTGAGTCAGAAAGGAATTTTGTTCTGTAAAAACTTCCACCAAGTTGTTTTTCCTTGGGGACGGTTGTCAGGGAGGTAGTTGGAATCCCTCATGACAAGTACTTTTTAAATTCATTTTGTACATTTTCCTACGTATTCCTCTCTCCAGACCATTACATGATGGTCTGTAGCATATTCCTAATAGGGGGTGATATGCCTTCAAATCCATTACCTTCAAGTCATATGGAATCTGTTTTATCTCATTGTTACGTTCTTTCATATGTCACGAATGTGCCAGCAGGTTAGATGCCCACCAGCATTTCAAAAAGGTATTTCACAAGATGGGAATCCCAATAACTAGATTAGCAGTTATAGACAGGCCAAATAGAAATACATCATCCTGCTAATAGAAAATACTTTGGGGTAGATGATGGCACCCTTCGGGGCAGACATACATATGCTAATGTTAAAACTAACAGACGCCCAGGGGGACAGACAGCCAAATGTTGAGAGAGTATCTTCAAAAGGAAACAATGGATTGGCAACTTTTTTGTGGAAGCAGGAGGCATTATCCATCAAGCAACCTGAAGCGCAGAGTCAAGCTAGCAGCCCGTAAGCCAGTGTTGATCAGCAGATCAGAAGCCTGTGTACAGAGTACCTTTCGTGGAGGCAGTTAAAACCCATAAATTTGCTTTACCAAGAAGAGATGTTCCGCAGAATAACCATTCAATCATAAACAGTGTGGTAACTATAAGCTGGCCTTTACTTATAGATCTATTGGACTGGATGTTGTTTGGGCAGAGGGAAGCCCTGAAAGAGTTCAGATCTTGTAAATGTACTTTGGGTCAGAAGGGTAACTCCGACTTAAAGTTTATTTATTAGTCACAGGTAGGCTTACATTAACACTGCAATGAAGTTACTGTGGAAAAACTCCCAGTCGTCACACTCCAGCACCTGTTCGGGTACACTGAGGGAGAATTTAGCATGGCCAATGCACCCAATCAGCACGTCTTTCGGACTGTGGGAGGAAACTGGAGCACCTGGAGGAAACCCACAGAGACACGGGGAGAAAGTGCAGACTCCGCACAGACAGTGACCCAAGTCGGGAATTGAACCCGGGTCCCTGATGCTGTGAGGCAGCAGTGCTAACCACTGTGCTGCCCTACTTGTGCATAACTTAGATTATTATAATCCTGTTCATGTATATGTGTATTTTCTTCATTGTAATCGTCTTTAATCGGTGTTATACTATAACTGGGGTGATTATTGTTCTCACTTGGTATCACACATGCCCCCTGACACCGTTCCTGTAGAAGAAACTACACACCACCACGAATCAGTGTTTCCAAGTTGGACACCCACGCAATTAACATCAGCCTGGTTAGTGACACTTGCTACTGCCATTCTGTTATTTCTAATTATCACAGCTACCCGTCACCTTTTCTTCTTTTGTGAAACATTATTTAAAGATTTTATATTCTACAAAATCTAACTGCAATTTAATGTAGTCTGCAACCATGTTTCACTTATTCTCATTAGATTATTTCCTCACTCCTTGTTCTCTATTCCACAAACCCTTAGTGAAAACAAATTATTGTTAAGATTCAACACAAGTTGCATATTCACAAGGATTCCACAAAACTTAGACACAAGTAAAATACCACGCAAGAGATCATAGAATCCCAGAAGGAGGCCACTCGGCCCATGGAGTCTGCACTGACCACAATCCCACCCAGGCCCCATCCCCACAACCCCATGCTTTCACCCTAGCCAGTCCCCCTGACACCAAGGGGCAATTTAGCATGGCCAATCCACCTATCCCACACATCTTTAGACTGTGGGAGGAAACCAGAGAACTCGATGGAAACCCACGCAGACATGGGGAGAATGTGCAAATTCCACACAGACAGTGACCCAAGCCGGGAATTGAAACCAGTCCCTGGCGCTGTGAGGCAGCAGTGCTAACCACTGTGCCGCCCTCAATATATGACTGCATAATACAAACCTTGGAGCCAAGTGATTTTTAAATAGACTTTAATCTGGAGTGAAAGTTGCTTCTGCAAAATTCTTATGCAGAGGATGCAAGATCCTGAATATACCACTGGATAAAAGCAAATTACTGTGGAAGCTGGAATCTGAAACCAAAAGAGAAAATGCTGGAAAATCTCAGCAGGTCTGGCAGCATCTGTAGGGAGAGAAAAGAGCTGATGTTGAGTCCAGATGAAGCTACAAGGCATAGAAAGTGGGAAATATTTATACTGTAGAATGAGGGAACGAAAGATGAGTCATAGCCACAAAAACAAGGGGAAAGGCTGCTAATGGCAGTCCATGAAGAAAATATAAGGTGTGAATGGCCAAATGGCAGAGAAGCTGAAATCAGACTGTAAACTGTGACAGATGAAGATGTGGGGGGAGGGGGGAGATGGGATGGAGAGAAGTAAAATTGAGAAAAGGGGGGGAAAGCGGAAGCAAAGAGGGAGAAAAGGTGAGGAAAGGGGGACAAAATAGGGGTAAAGAGTGAGGGGAAAGAAAAACAAAGATAGATAATAACGAAATAAAAGGTACAGAACAGTTAAAAAATAAATAAAATGAAAAAAAAAGGGGTCGAGATGGGGTAGAGCTAATCAATCTGAAGTTGTTGAATTCGATGAGGAGACCGGAAGGTTGTAATGTGCCTCGCCATAAGATGAGATGCTGTTCCTCCAGTTTGCATTGAGCTTCACTGGAACATTGCAGCAGGCCAAAGACAGACATGTGGGCATGGGAGCAGGATCGTGTGTTAAAATGGCAAGCAACAGCAAGGTCAAGGTCATGATTGTGCACAGACTAAAGATGTTCAGCAAAGCGATCACCCTGTCTAAGCTTGGTTTCTCCAATATAGAGACCACCACATTGGGAGCAGCGAATGCAACAGATCAAATTGAAAGAGGTGCAAGTGAAACGCTGCTTAACCTGGAATGAATGTTTTGGGCCTTGGATGGTGAGCATGGAAGAGGTAAAGGGACAGGTGTTACACCTTCTGCAATTGCATGGGAAGGTGCCATGGGTGATGGGAGAGGTGTTGGGTATAGTGGAGGAGTGGACTAGCTTATCCCAGAGTGAATGGTCTTTGCGGAATGTTGACAGAGGGAGTGAATGGAAGATGTGTTTGGTGGTGGCATCACGCTGGAGTTGGCGAAAATAGCGGAGATTATGCTTTGCATGCCAAGGCTGATGGGGTGCCCACTGATTCCCACAGCTATCTAGACGACAGCTCTTCACACCCTACATCCTGTAAGGACTCCATCCCTTTCTCTCAGCTCCTTCGATTTTTTCCAATGATGCCACTTTCCAAAGTGGTGCTTCTAATATGTGCTCCTTCTTCCTCAACATTGGATTCCCACCTACAATTGTTGACAGGGCCCTCAACGGTATGCGGTCCATCTCCCATGTCACAACCCTCACCCCCTCCCTCCTCGAACAAGGATAGAGACCCCTTGTTCTCACATTTCACCTCTTGCATGCTCACCATCCAAGGTCCAAAACACTCATTCCAGGTTAAGCAGTGTTTCACGTGCGCCTCTTTCAATTTGATCTATTGCATTCGCTGCTCCCAATGTGGTCTCCTCTATATCGGAGAAACCAAATGTAGGCTGGGTGATCACTTTACTGAGCACCTATGGTCTGTGCGCAATCAGGACCCTGACCTTCCCGTTGCTTGTCATTTTAACACACGATCCTGCTCCCTTGCCCACATGTCTGTCTTTGGCCTGCTGCAATGTTCCAGTGAAGCTCAAAGCAAACTGGAGGAACAGCATCTCATCTTCCGGCTAGGCACATTACAGCCTTCCAGTCTCAACATCAAATTCAATAACTTCAGATTGATTCGCTCTACCCCACCTCGACCCCTTTGTTTTCATTTTATTTATTTTTAACTGTTCTGTACCTTTTATTTCTTTATTGTCCTACTTTATTTTTCTTTCCCCCGACTCTTTCCCCCTATTTTATCCCCCCTTTCCTTATCCTTTTTCCCCCTTTTTCTCAATTTTACCTCTCTCCACCCATCTCCCCCCTCTCCCCACATCTTCATCTGCTTACCCTCTGATTTCAGCTTCTCTGCCATTTGGCCATTCACACCTTATATTTTGCCTATGGACTGCCATTAGCAGCCTTACCCCTTGTTTCTGTGGCAATGACTCATCTTTCATTCCCTCACCCTGCAGTATAAATATCTCCCACTTTCTATGCCTTTTAGCTTTGTCAAAGGGTCATTTGGACTCGAAACGTCAGCTCTTTTCTCTCTTTACAGATGCTGCCAGACCTGCTGAGATTTTCCAGCATTTTCTCTTTGCGTTCCTGAATATATCAATTGCTCTAAGTATTCAGATGCTGCAAGAATCAAAGAGGTCCCAATCCTGTATCAGAAAATATGGCTGAATCATCAGAGCAAGTGACTTGTCGCAATGAACAATTTATTCATTCACATCTTTTGAGCAGTTGGCATTTTCCTGGATTTATTACGAAATGTTTTGACAGGTTTCATATCTCAATCAGCATACTGAATTTTAAGTCAGGCTATGAGGCAAGAACAAAACAATTTAAAAAGCAAAGTCATGTGGCTGAGCTACAGCTGAACCGGTGAGTAATTGCTTGGTAACACTATTAGTCACAAGCACATGATTTCTATTGTAACATGGCTCAAGAAAACGGAGTAGAAAGTATTCACAACACGGGCAGAAAATTCCCCTCTGGAGTTAATTTTAACATTACATTTGCCTTTATAAAGTTGAGAGTTTGGAAGATAGGAACGTCTGTGGGCTATTTAACCCCTCAATTTAACTCTGCCACACAATGAGATCATGGTTGATCTGCAACCTAATTCCACTTACCACCGCCTCCCCCTCCCACCCCCAGAAACACTCTCCTCATATCTCTTAATACCTTTAGTTAAAAAAGATCCATCAATCTTAGAATTAAGATGAACAATTGTTCAGAAGAGAGATTCTCCACTTTTAAGTTTAAAGTTTATTTATTAGTGTCACAAGTAGGCTTACATTAACACTGCAATGAAGTTACTGTGAAAATGCCCTAGTCGCCACACTCTGGCACCTGTTCGGGTACACGGAGGGAGAATTTAGCATGGCCATTGCACCTACCCAGCACATCTTTGGAGTGTGGGAGAAAACCAGAGCACCCGGAGGAAACCCACACAGACACAGAGAGAACATGCAGACTCGGCATAGACAGTGACCCAAGCTGAGAATTGAATCCGGGTCTCTGGCGCTAACCACTGTGCCACCGTACTGCACTTTATGTACAAAACTGTTTAAGTTTCACCCCTGAAAAGTCTGGCACTATTTGTTTATAACCTCAGTCCTACTTTCCCCAACCAGCAGAAATTATTTCTCCCTACCTAACCCACCTGCTCCTCTTAAACATCAACAAATCACCCCTTAACTTTCTGAAATTCAGGGAATACACCCATAGTTTGCATAATTTCTCATTATTGTAGTACCATGGTAGTTCTAATTGTTGTAGCTACGAGCTCTGTAGCAACCAAGTCCAAATAAGCACTGCCAAGTATATTATTTACTGAAAAATTCAACAATTGGCAAGCAGAAAACAAAGTCAAAATGAAAGAGTCATATAATTACATTATTAATGAAAACAGTCTGGTAAAACAGACAACAATTTGGAATTATGGAGTCTAGCTGGTGTGTCTCAACAGTACTTACTGTAATTAATACTTTTAGAAGAAAGAGATCAAATAAAAAGATAATTAACCCATTACTTGAAATTTTAACTACTTGAAAATCAAATTATCATAAAGTCGGAGAGGTATTAAGCACAGAAATAGGTCCTTCTGCACATTATATCTGCACTGATCAAAGACAACCACCTAACTATTCTATTCCCATTTTCCAGCCCATAGCCTTGTATGCCTTGCCATCGCAAGTGCACTTCTAAATGCTTCTTAAATGTGATGAGGGTCTCTATTTCCACCATCTGTTCAGTCAGTGAGTTCCAGATGCCCACTTCTGGGTGAAAAAGTTTTTCTTCACATACCCTCTAAAATCTCCTGCCCTTACCTTAAATCAATGCCTCTACCAAGGGAAAACGTTCTTCCTGTCTACTCTATCTATGCCCCTCAATTTTATACATCTCAATCATGTCCTCTCTCAGCCTCCTCTGCTCCAAGGAAAACTACCCCAGTCTGTCCAAAATCTCTACATAACTAAAACTCTCCAGCCCAGGCAACATCCTGGTGAATCTTCTCTGCACCCTTTCCAATGCTATCATGTCCCTCCTATGATGTGGATTCCAGAACTGCACACTATACTCTAGCTGTGGCCTAATCAGCATTTTATATAGCTCCATAATAACCTCCCTGCTCTTAAACTCTATGCCTTGGCTAATAAAGGCAAGTATACCATATGTCTTTTTAACCATTTTATCCACCTGTTCTGCTACCTTAAGGGACCTGTGTACATGCACACCAAGGCCCCTCTGATCCTCCATGCTTTTCAGGGTCCTGCCATACGGCATACATTCCCCTGCCTTGTTTGTCCTGCCCAAATGCAACACCTCAAAATTTACGCAGGTTGAATTCCATTTGCCACTGATCAGCCCATCTGACCAGCCGTCAATATCCTCCTGTAATCTAAGGCTCTCTTCGCTATTTACCACACCACCCATTTTCATATTATCCACAAACTTACTGATCAACCCTCCTACATTCAAATCTAAATCATTTATGTAAACCACAAACAGCAAGTGCCCAAACACTGATCCCTGCGGGATCCCACTAGACATAGTCTTCCAGTTCAAGAAACACCCTTTGACCATCAGCCTCTGCTTCCTGCCACTCAGCCAGTTCTGGGTCCAATTTTCCAAATTTCCTTGAATCCCATGGGCTATCCTTTGCTATCAGTCTCCCATGTGGGACCTTATCAAAAGCCTTTTCTTCTTTTTAATAAATGCATTTTATAAAGAATCCCAATTTTGCTCAGATACTCCTCCACAACAGGACATCTCAGTACAAGGAAAATAGTGTAACTTTTTGGGGGGAGGATTAGTGAAAGAGTACAGAGGCTAACGACATTGATCATTTCCATTCAAAGTTCCTTTTGTACTGTGACTACAGTGAGATAGTTGACTATAGTGCACTATTTAATCTGAAACTCACAAAATCATAGACTACTCCTAAGCTTTAGAACATAGAACATTACAGTGCAGTACAGGCCCTTCGGCCCTCGATGTTGCGCCGACCAGTGGAACCAATCTAAAGCCCCTCTAATCTACACTATTCCAATATCATCCATATGTTTATCCAATAACCATTTGAATGCTCTTAATGTTGACGAGTCCACTACTGCTGCAGGCAGGGCATTCCACGCCCTTACTACTCTCTGAGTAAAGAACCTACCTCTAACATCTGTCCTATATCTCTCACCCCTCAATTTAAAGCTATGTCCCCTCGTGCTAGCCAACACCATCCGAGGAAAAAGGCTCTCACTATCCACCCTATCTAATCCTTTGATCATCTTGTATGCCTCTATTAAGTCACCTCTTAACCTTCTTCTCTCTAACGAAAACAACCTCAAGCCCCTCAGCCTTTCCGCATACGATTTTCCCACCATACCAGGCAACATCCTGGTAAATCTCCTCTGCACCCTTTCCAACACTTCCACATCTTTCCTATAATACGGCGACCAGAACTGTACGCAATACTCCAAATGCAGCCGCACCAGAGTTTTGTACAGTTGCAGCATGACCTCCTGGCTCTGAAACTCAATCCCTCTACCAATAAAAGCTAACACACCGTACGCCTTCTTAACAACCCTATCAACCTGGGTGCCAACTTTCAGGGATCTATGCACATGGACACCCAGATCCCTCTGTTCATCCACACTACCAAGTATCTTACCATTAGTCCAGTACTCTGTATTCCTGTTACTCCTTCCAAAGTGAATCACCTCACACTTTTCCGCATTAAACTCCATTTGCCACCTCTCAGCCCAGCTCTGCAGCTTATCTATGTCCCTCTGTAACCTGCCACTTCCCTCCACACTGTCTACAACTCCACTGACTTTAGTGTCATCCGCAAATTTACTAATCCATCCTTCCACGCCCTCATCCAGGTCATTAATAAAAATGACAAACAGCAGCGGCCCCAAAACAGATCCCTGCGGCACACCACTAGTAACTGAACTCCAGGATGAATATTTCCCATCAACCACCACCCTTTGTTTTCTTACAGCTAGCCAATTCTTGATCCAAACCACTAAATCACCCTCAATCCCATGTGTCCGCATTTTCTGCAAAAGCTTACCATGGGGAACCTTATCAAACGCTTTGCTGAAATCCATATACACCACATCAACTGCTTTACCCTGATCCACCTCTTTGGTCACCTTGGAGAAATTAGGATCCGAGGGCAAAGCCTCAGAGTAAAGGGGTGACCCTTTATAACTGAGATGAAGAGGAATTTCTTCAGCCAGAGGGTGGTGAATTCATTGCCACAGAAGGCTGTGGCTGTGTATTTAAGATGTGGAGATGCCGGCGTTGGACTGGGGTGAACACAGTAAGAAGTCTCACAACACCAGGTTAAAGTCCAACAGGTTTATTTAGTAGCAAATACCATAAGCTTTCAGAGCGCTGCTCCTTCGTCAGATGGAGTGGAAATGTGCTCTCAAACAGTGCACAGCGACACAACATCAAGTGAGAGCACATTTCCACTCCATCTGACGAAGGAGCAGCGCTCCGAAAGCTTATGGTATTTGCTACCAAATAAACCTGTTGGACTTTAACCTGGTGTTGTGAGACTTCTTACTGTGTTCACCCCAGTCCAACGCCGGCATCTCCACATCATGACTACCATCGACACCGCAAACTGCCGGCTCCAAGTGGAGAGGATCTCCAAGAAGATCACGTATATCGACACAGACATCAAGTTTCTACACTTGATGTTGTGTCACTGTGCACTGTTTGAGAGCACATTTCCACTCCATCTGACGAAGGAGCAGCGCTCCGAAAGCTTATGGTATTTGCTACCAAATAAACCTGTTGGACTTTAACCTGGTGTTGTGAGACTTCTTGCTGTGTATTCAACACAGAGATAGATAAGTTCTTGATTGGCAAGGGGATCAAAGGTTATGGGGAAAAGGCAGGAGAATGGGGTTGAGAAACATAGCAGCCATGATTGAATGATGGAGCAAACTCGATGGGCTGAATGACCTAATTCTGCTCTTATATCTTATGGTCTTATGATCTATAATGCCAGCTGTGTGTACCATCTACAAGATGCACAGTGACAACTCACCAAGGCTCCTTTGACAGCACCTTCCAAACCTGTAACCTCCACCATGTAGAAGGACAAGCAGATGCATGTGAAAACCACCACCTGCAAGAATGGAATTAATTCCAAATTCACTAGATTCTTCTTTTTGTTTGATTTCACAGTTTGCTAATTGCAATCTCTGTAGCTCGTTATGTTCATAGAGCTCGGCTTGGTGATCTGGTTTAAAATTGTATAATCAGGTCAGGGCATTCAAAAGTCAAAATAATTACAAGGGTTGAAAAATTAACTTTCTAACCTTCAACTTGATAGAAGTTAATTTAATTTAGATAAAATTATCATCTGATCGACTAATTCACCAACTACTAGGGACAAGGTTTGGTTTAAAAAATAACTTCTTGACTTTCTCCATCTGCAGTGTCAGGAGAAAAATTATAATACTTTATCTACACTGCAGTATAAAAGTTCAATATATTGTTTTAAGCTGCATTTTGAAGTAAAACACAGCAAATTTGTTAAATGATCAATTATGTGACACCCCTTACCATATCCTTTGCTCAGTCCTGGAACCCAAATGACAGTGATACAATCACTTCAACAATACCAAGTTCTGAAGTCAATTTGATATTTACTTTTAACTTGCATACAGTATACATGTTTGCTTCATATATTTGCAGTACAGTTAAGAGTTAAAGAATAATAACTTGCAGTTATTAATTATTTCATGACTTTAGGACGTCCCAGAGCATTTATTAGCCAATTAATTACTTCTGAAGTTTTACCAATGTAGGGAATTTCCTCACTTCCTCTCTGCACATTTGCTGGTGACCAACATTGCTGATGTACTGTACTTTGGATTTTTTAAAAATTAGATTTACACAGAGATAATATTAACTGTTGCACTCACCAGCTTCTTTATAGGAGACTTTGTTTAAAAGTAATTTTCTTGTCTTTACTATCCATTAAGGGTAACACTGTAAACTACTCCTAGATGTCTACCATTGTTGTTGTGAAATGGTTTAGAAAGCGTGATGGTAGTGTTATTTTTCTTCTCTGCCTCTCAGTGATGAAGTGCCTTGCGTCTGGTTGCTGCTTTCCTCATATTGCATGGTTAAATTTCCGGATGCTCATGGGTAGAAATCACTTCTACAACTCTGTGGCACAACATATACTGCTGCAATTCTACAATGGCAGTGTCAAGGTGGTATGGGAGTAGCATGACTTGAGAGCGATATTGTCAAGTATTAGGGTGTCATTTGTATAAAAGTTAAGTGACAATCATTATCTGCCAGTAGACCAGTATAATTTTTTTGTCATAATCTTGAACTAATTACATCACAATCTGATCTTTCAGTGAGGTGCTTGACATCATACACTAACTGAATAGAGTGCCTTAGTTTATCCTGTCTGCTATTGAAAACAAGGATAAAGGCATTATTCTTCACAATTTATTCTATTCCATTTTTACATGTGTATTTGTGTTTCCTTTGGTTTTACAAATGAGGCATTTATAAGTGATTACAATCAAAATTCATCTCAGATTCTGAGAATTAACAAGCTCAAGTTTTGCTTATTTCATCACTTAAACCACACTCTCCCCTTCCACTCAGCCCCACATCATCATATTTTGTTCGTAATCAGTCTGACTTCTTTACTTCCACTTCAGTGCAAACTTTTGCTCAAGGGGAGGGATGCTAATGTTGGATTATGGGTATTTCTCACTGTAGACCTTTAGCATCAGCATGCAGCAGTTTCAGATAAAGATTGAGGGCGGGATTCTCCGGGCCAGCTAGCCCCAATCATGAATTGTGATGACCCGGAAAATCAGTAGTCAGCAGGAAAGTGGGTTTTGTGCCAGTCGCCAAAGCCAGCACAACCTTCCCAGGCTGCACTGCCAGCACCGATTAGGTTCCCGGCCAGAGTGGGCGGGAAGCCTATTAATATTCAAATACACCAATTTAAGTTCAATTAGCAGGTTTAGAGCCCAAGTCAAACAGCCCTCGTTATTCACTTACCACCCCAGCAGGATCTGCACTGGGTGGGCTTTGGTGCACAAGCGAGGACCTGGCATGTTTAACCTCAAGGGTCGAGGAAGCACTACCAACCCCTCAGCAATGAGAGGCATCCTCTCCACCACACAGCCAAGTGGTTTGCAAAAGAGGAAGCAAAACCACAAACTGTCAATCAGGATTAGACTCTGTCTACATTGAGATCAGAATCAATGGGGTACTAGAGGTGCAATCAACCATGAAGGAAAATAAAAATAAACACAGATGGCTGGAGGCTGATAGAAAGCCCTTGATCCAACAGCTGAATCTTTTATGAGGCACTGCAGTTGAACTTGTTACAGATCAAAGGCTTCAAGTGCAGTGAAGAGGGTTACAACATTTTCTGCTTGGGAAGCCACAGCAACTTCAAATCAAAGGTATGTGCATACATTAGGGATGAGTGCACAACTGGGCAGACAAGTGCATGAGATCCTACTGGTAATTTGATGCGGAGAGTAGAATTTCGCAGTTCAAAAGTTAAGTCCTTAATTGAAGCTTCAAAGATTTTTAGTCCCTAAATGAAGTATTTGAGGAAGCCAAGTTGCCAAATTGAATGTTTCTCACAGGCTTTGTAATTTACATTAAATTAAAAAAGGGCGTTTTCCAAAACACCTCTTTTATGGAAAACTTACAGATACTTTACAATTACCGGGTTCACCCAAGTTCAAGTTCAAAGACTTCCAAAAGACTTAAAAACTTACACCATTGATATTGCAAGCTGGGTAGACATGGCGAACAACAGACAGGACTGCATCAGGAAGCCGGGGTGGCTGATGGGGAAGGGAAAAAGGCAAAGGTTTCAAACATCTGGCCTTGTGATTTATTTCTGCACCATCTGTGGTAAGTAATGCTCCTCAAGAATTGAACTCTTCAGCCACTTACAATATTGCATGGCAAAGTAACTGAATTGCTTTGGTGCTTAGGCCATCATTTTTAGAGAAGGATGGTTGCACCAGCATGTTCTTATGCACTTTGTTAAATGTGAGATTAGCTGATTATTTCTAACAGCTGGAAATGGCCTTTACTGTTAAATAGCCGACAACAGGAAAAACATAGCACTTCAAATATACGCAATTAAATTAAAATGCTGGTGATATAAGAACATAAGAACATAAGAAATAGGAGCAGGAGTAGGCCATCTAGCCCCTCGAGCCTGCCCCGCCATTCAATAAGATCATGGCTGATCTGACGTGGATCAGTACCACTTACCCGCCTGATCCCCATAACCCTTAATTCCCTTACCGATCAGGAATCCATCCATCCGCGCTTTAAACATATTCAGCGAGGTAGCCTCCACCACCTCAGTGGGCAGAGAATTCCAGAGATTCACCACCCTCTGGGAGAAGAAGTTCCTCCTCAACTCTGTCTTAAACCGACCCCCCTTTATTTTGAGGCTGTGTCCTCTAGTTTTAACTTCCTTACTAAGTGGAAAGAATCTCTCCGCCTCCACCCTATCCAGCCCCCGCATTATCTTATAAGTCTCCATAAGATCCCCCCTCATCCTTCTAAACTCCAACGAGTACAAACCCAATCTCCTCAGCCTCTCCTCATAATCCAAACCCCTCATCTCCGGTATCAACCTGGTGAACCTTCTCTGCACTCCCTCCAATGCCAATATATCCTTCCTCATATAAGGGGACCAATACTGCACACAGTATTCCAGCTGCGGCCTCACCAATGCCCTGTACAGGTGCATCAAGACATCCCTGCTTTTATATTCTATCCCCCTCGCGATATAGGCCAACATCCCATTTGCCTTCTTGATCACCTGTTGTACCTGCAGACTGGGCTTTTGCGTCTCATGCACAAGGACCCCCAGGTCCCTTTGCACGGTAGCATGTTTTAATTTGTTTCCATTGAGATAGTAATCCCATTTGTTATTATTTCCTCCAAAGTGTATAACCTCGCATTTCTCAACGTTATACTCCATTTGCCATATCCTCGCCCACTCACTCAGCCTGTCCAAATCTCTCTGCAGATCTTCTCCGTCCTCCACACGATTCACTTTTCCACTTATCTTTGTGTCGTCTGCAAACTTCGTTACCCTACACTCCGTCCCCTCCTCCAGATCATCTATATAAATGGTAAACAGTTGCGGCCCGAGTACCGATCCCTGCGGCACGCCACTAGTTACCTTCCTCCAACCGGAAAAACACCCATTTATTCCGACTCTTTGCTTCCTGTCGGATAGCCAGTCCCCAATCCACTTTAACACACTACCCCCAACTCCGTGTGCCCTAATCTTCTTCAGCAGCCTTTTATGGGGCACCTTATCAAACGCCTTTTGGAAATCTAAAAACACCGCATCCACCGGTTCTCCTCCATCAACGGCCCTAGTCACATCTTCATAAAAATCCAACATGTTCGTCAAGCACGACTTTCCCCTCATGAATCCATGCTGCGTCTGATTGATCGAACCATTTCTATCCAGATGCCCTGCTATCTCCTCTTTAATAATGGATTCCAGCATTTTCCCTACTACAGACGTTAAGCTGACCGGCCTATAGTTACCTGCCTTTTGTCTCCTTCCTTTTTTAAACAGCGGCGTAACATTAGCCGTTTTCCAATCAACCGGCACTACCCCAGAATGCAACGAGTTTTGATAAATAATCACTAACGCATCCACTATTACCTCTGACATTTCTTTCAATACCCTGGGATGCATTCCATCCGGACCCGGGGACTTATCCACCTTCAGTCCCATTAGTCTACCCAGCACTGCCTCTCTGGTAACATTAATTGTATTAAGTATTTCTCCTGCTGCCAACCCTCTATCGTTAATATTTGGCAAACTATTTGTGTCCTCCACCGTGAAGACTGACACAAAAAACTTATTTAAAGACTCAGCCATATCCTCATTTCCCACTATTAACTCCCCCCTCTCGTCCTCCAAGGGTCCAACATTCACTCTAGCCACTCTATTCCTTTTTATATATTTATAAAAACTTTTACTATCATTTTTTATATTAATTGCTAGCCTAGCTTCATAGTCTATCCTTCCTTTCTTTATGGCTTTCTTAGTCTCTCTTTGTTGTTTCTTAAATTTTTCCCAATCACTTGTTTCTCCACTATTTTTGGCCACTCTGTACGCAGCTGTTTTTAATTTTAATACTCTCCTTTATTTCCTTCGTTATCCACGGCTGGTTCTCCCTTTTCTTACAATCCTTGTTTTTTGCTGGAATATATTTTTGCTGAGAACTGAAAAGGGTCTCCTTAAAAATCCTCCACTGTTCCTCAGCTATCCTACCTGCCAGCCTGCTCTCCCAGTCTACCTTAGCCAATTCATCCCTCATCCTATCATATTTCCCTCTGTTCAAACAGAGGACACTGGTTTGAGACCAAACTTTCTCCTCTTCCATCTGAATCAGAAATTCGACCATATTGTGGTCACTAGACCCAAGAGGGTCCTTCACAATAAGATCCTTAATTCTACCTACCTCGTTACACAATACCAGATCCAAAATAGCTCGTTCCCTCGTCGGTTCCGTAACATGCTGTTCAAGGAAACTATCCCGACAGCATTCTAAGAACTCTTCCTCCATTCCACCCTTACCGACTTGAGTCTGCCAGTCAATGTGCATATTGAAGTCCCCCATGATTATTGCCGTTCCGTTTTTACACGCATCCCTTATCTGCTTGTTTATAGCCCTCCCTACCTCAACATTATTATTTGGGGGCCTATATACCACACCTACTAGTGTCTTTCTCCCTCTACTATTCCTCATCTCTACCCATAATGATTCCACGTTTTGTTCCTCAGAGCCTATGTCATCCCTCAGTACTACCCTGATATTATCTCTTATTAATAGCGCGACCCCACCACCTTTTCCTTCCTGTCTATTCTTCCTAAACGCCTGATACCCCTGGATATTCATCTCCCAGTCCTGGTCACCTTTCAGCCACGTTTCTGTAATGGCCACTGGATCGTACCCACTTGTGCTGATTTGCACCATCAACTCATTGTTGGGTGGAAGCTTGCAATGACAGGTGAATTATACCATGAAAATAAGGGGTGTCATGCTCTAATAAATTACTTGCTAACCAATGAGTAACTAATCTTATCTCAAATGTTGCTGCAATATGCAGAAAATACAGTTTTCCATTCTCGGTCACTTCAGCAAACAGCAGCCGAGATCAGAACCTCACTTTAAGATAGAAATCCAAGCAGTTCTAAAACTCCTTCTCCTCTACTGCACTTATTTGGTGATTTCCTCCAAGTACAGGAATAATATACAAACCACGTTGAGTGATTTTATAACAATGCAGAAAATGTTGCTGTGAAGCTAGAATTCAGGTCTTTTAAGTAAATTGATGCAAATTCATTTTTGTTGCAGTGAAGAGGAAACTGTTTATATGTAGGCTGGTGAAAGGTTATCGATTTGAAACATGAACCGTGTTTCTCTCTTCACAGATGCTGCCAAACCGGATAACTATTTACAGCATTTTCTGTTTTTATTTCAGATTTCCAACATCTGCATTATTTCCCTTTGGATTAGTAGTTTGCCTTTCACTTTATAGTACAGAACTTGAGTATTGCTGAAAAAAGAGACACGCTGTCAAAGCTTGTCTTGCACTTATCAGAACAGGTTTGCAAGAATACCAAATCTTAAGGGAACAACAATTTACACTGCCTGACAGTGTACTGATTTGTTGACAAGTGGACTCTGATTGGTAGAGCTGGATATTTTACCAAACCAGTATTGGTTTTAATATAGCGCCAATATGTTTGTGTTCCTCTTAATCCATTATTGCAAACTGCTTCTAAAAACAGACCTACAACCACAGCTATTTCATATTGTTATGCAGCTCAAAATTCTCTCTACAAACAGAACCCAAGTTTCTAAAGCCAAAGATCTAAAGTTGTACTGAGAGACATACTATGTACAGCAGACAGACTATAAAAGAGCCATTAACTCATCACACTTTATTGAAAGTCAAATGAATATACTCCAAATACAAATGAGTTTTCCAAAAGAATGGTGCATTACTCATTTCTACCGTTGATAATGCTACCCATTAACTTGACCCCTTGGTACTCTGAGTCAGAACACGAGTTCAAACCTCACTCCAGACTGGTGAATAGAAAATCTAAGCTGACACATCAAATCACTACTGTGGCAGTGCTGCATTGTTGAGAGTGCCATCTTTCTGATTGAGACCCTATCCATCTGCTCAGGTACGTTACAAAGATTCTATAGTATTATTAGAAAGGAAGAACAACAGTTCTCTCGCTCCTCACCAACCTTTATCCCCCAACTAACACCACCCATAAAAAACAGACTAACTGGTGATTTACCCAATGCAGTTCTTAGGATAAAGAGTCTGCCATGTTTAACTGTTGTTTAATGCCATATAATTGTAAGTTAATTCCCTTTCTATCCCCAAAACACTGTTGTTTGTAGGACCTGGCCATGAGTATGTTTGCTGCCATGTCTTAATTACTTATTTCATTTGAGTTGAGTAATTAATTAAAAATTTCCCCCTTCTATTTAAAATATCTAAATTAGGCAGTGATTATAAACCCAAGAAGTTTATTTTATGTTAAGATAAATATGATCCATGCTTGATCAAGATTTCTATGAAGTAATACATGTTTTATATCTTCCAAGGTCTAGGTCAGTCAAGTGAACATGTTCAAAGTCTTCAACAATGCTGATCTATGACTTGACCATCAGGACTGATGCAAAAAAAAAGGTGCAGCAAATGGGTGCCCTTAGTGCCTGCAGGTCTATATTAATTTGTGAAAGGCACTACTAGATAGTCTCTTATTATTTTGAACTAAGGGGCTGGGGAGAAGAGCAGAAGGAACAGAAGATAAAAAGAATGCCCAACCATCTTATGTACTTTCAAAAACTAGGATAGCACAAACTGTTAGGCGGCCTATAAGATGTATAACGAACTATACAATTTCCTAGTAAGGTAGTAGTGGGTGGCAAGGTGAAATTAACAGGTATAGAAAAATAAAAATGGAAAGGGGGCCAAGATAAATATTGGTAAAGAGTAGCAATCTTCAAGGCATAGCACATAAGTGAAGCTGGTGTATTAAGACTGGATTTTTCCTTCATATAAGGACTGAAATTTGTTGCGGGTGGAGGGGGAAAGAGGTGATGGGAAGGTGAAGCAGCAGAAAATAACAGATGAGGAAGTCCACAACTGAATCCCTGCTAGTGCTGCCAGGAATTCTCCTCCAATTAGCTCAATAGGGAAATTGGTCAGTCACCCCTTTGCTGTCCTCCATACATACATACACACAATGATCAGCTGAGGATAATTCACTCCAGACCAGCAGCAGGAATCTTCAATTACCATTATTGGAAAGTAGATGGGCGAGTACAGGGATTTCTCCCTCTTTTCAAACAACTTATCCTGACCACAACCCCTAGTGAAGACTTTGACAATTGAACGTTTTTGAAGGGATTCTGCTTTGTTTGATACACATACCGGGGAGGCACGGTAGCACAGTGGTTAGCACCACTGCCTCACAGTGTCAGGGACCTGGGTTCGATTCCTGGCTTGAGTCATTGTCTGTGCAGAATATGCACGTTCTCCCCGTGTCTGTGTGGGTTTCCTCCGGGTGCTCCGGTTTCCTCCCACAGTCTGAAAGACGTGCTGGTTAGGTGCACTGGCCATACTAACTTTTCCCTCAGTGTACCTGAACAGGTGCCGATGTGTGGCAACTCGTAGATTTTCACAATAACTCCATTGCAAGCCTACTTGTGACTGATAAATAAACAAACATTAAATAAACCTCCTCCACTTTGATCAGGGCTTTCTCTGCATAGTAGTTATCCAGCTCAGCACAATTAATATGTCTGATTTAGGAAAATAGGTCAGGGTCATGATCCTGCCCCAGTTGTCCTTTGGCAGCAAAATTACATTGGAGGAAAAATGCAATGGGCATTGGTCCAAATAGCCTTTTCTTTATAGGGTTATTGTTTTGGTTCATACATAAACTAGTCCATTAGGTCAGGAACTGATATTTTGTATTTCCAACAGTTAGCTGAAGGGGCGCTTGGGAGTTGACACTGGAAGTTAGGAGGAAAATTGTAGCGCCTCATGCCTCACACACCTGTCATTATTTATGTGTGTGAGGAAGGCAGACCAGTTGAGTGACCAATTTCCCTATCGGGGCAAAGGAAGCAGGATTTTTGGTTGCAGTCGTAGGAATTCAACGGCAGATTTCGGCAACCCCCATTTTCTGCTGCTCCAGCCATATATAAATAATATTTTATAAGGGAGAAAAATCCAGTCTTAATACTTAAAAGATCTCATAACAGGACTATTGATTTGATATGGGAGTTTCATGTCAACAAAATGAGGGCATCAACATAGATACACTGGAATTCTATTGCATCACCATCTCAATTTGTCTGAAAGATTTCTAGTGTGCATCATTCTAATATACAAACTCCAGAATGCTTCATTAAATTAATTTCACTGAGCTCAGGATACTGTCCACCTGTTTCACTCCAAAAAATCCATTCTAACACACAGATAATTCCATTGTTTTAAGCACTTGGGAGGCTCGATGTTAAAGATGCTATGCAAGTGCAAATTGTTGCGCATGTAATGTTAGTGCAGCTAATTAAGAATACCAGGCCTCCACAAGATAAGTACTTGGCTTTCTGTTCCCAATATCATTGCAACCATATGGAATTTTGGATGATCACCAGCAACATAATGGGAAATAATTGTAAGAGACATAGCAAACAAAGTACGATGGTCTGAGGAATAATATGTTTAACATTGACTATCTAAATATAGCTACATATATTTTTAAAATAAATATCTATATCATATTCACTTCCTTTTCAGAGCTTTGTATATCATGCACTTTGACATAGCTTCTCACACTTATTAAATTTGTCAGATGGTAAAACAACAATAGAACATCAAGAAATTACCAAAATTTTTCCTTCACTTCTTAAACACGTGAACAGTCTGACAATTTAATGACAGTGGAGGAGTGGAGAATTGGTGTTGAGGTAGAGCTGGATGTCATCAGCGTACACGTGAAAACTAACACTGTGCTTGGATGATATCGCTAAGGGGCAGCATGTGGATGAGAAAGAAGATGGGGCCAAGGATAGATCTTCGGGAGAGGCATGATGAAACAGTGCGAGAGCAGGCAGAGAAGCCATCAGATGTGATTTTCTGGACATGATTAAATAGATAGGAATGAAGCCAGGTGAGAACTGTCCCACTCAGGTAGATGATAGTGGCAGAGAATGGTGTGGTCGACCGTGTCAAAGGTTGCAGACAGGTTGGGATGGATGAGGACGGAAACATTACCTTTATCATAACCACATAGAATAAAGTTTGTGAGTTTGATAAAATACGCTCTGGTACTGTGGCAGAGGCAAAAACCTTCCTGGAGGGATTTAAACATGAAAAGACGAGAACTGATTTTGGAGACGCGATGGAAAGCTTGCAAAGACAGAGAGGTCAAAAGTTGGTTTTTTGAGGAGATTATACTAAGCTAACAAGTTTAAGTCACAGACTAGTGTTTATTATAGTACTTTAAGCCACATAAAAGTAATCTTTCCTTCCTCATCCATCCCAGCCTGTCTGCAACCTTGGACACGGTTGACCACACCACCCTCCGCCACTATCATCTAGTTGAGTGGGACAGCTCTCGCCTGGCTTCACTCTTATCTATTCGTATCCAGAAAATCACTTTTGATGGCTTCTCTGTTATCCACTGTTTTGGTATACTAAATAATCCGATTACAGGAAGGCTATTGGACATGGTCAATAATTCTGCTTTTAGACACTATTCCTCTTCCTTCAAAAGCATCAATCCACCACAAAAATCCATCCTCAAACTTTGCTGTCCTCACTAACCACCTCAACAGATAATTGCCACATAGTTCCCTGAGTGTACTCCCAAAACTATCATAGTCAAACATATGAATGGCATCCACCCTAACACATGACTATGGTTCATCATGTCTTCTTTGCAAGTGGCTTTCCTCTGTAGAGGAAGCTTCCTATGACAATTCAATGCCCTCACTCATGTTCCCTGCTGGAATTCCTGCAGGCTGAATGGGGTCAACAGTGGGTTATTCTTTGACGCTTTACATAATTCAACTACCTGCCCAGGCTCTCCTATGAAGAGCACTCACCTGTGATGGTTGTATTAGTGGAACTCTACCTCAGCAGCACTTGGAACCTTCGGCAGAGAAGGAACGAAAATGACATTTAGTCGTGTTTGAATAATGGAAATACCATTACTCAAATAATTCAAACTTTTGTTTAAAATTGCTACAAGTTCTACTGTATTTAAAACCAAATTTGCTGAAATAGCAATGCTGCAACCAGAAAAATTGTTCTTTGCTTCACACCCTCATAAAAATCCAAACAGGTTACCACTTTAACCAGAAGTGTTGTACATCGTCCAGAGATTTGTATGCAAATAAACTTATGGACGTAGTTAAGAACTTCAAAACAAAAGTTCTTTATAGGCCAGATGCACTAGTATTTATGCAACTAGAAATCCCCATCCATTCATCCGGCTTTTTTTTCAAACAAGGAAGCAGTGCTCCGAAGAAAGCAGCAAAGCTAGATTTTTAAAAAAAATTAATTCATGGGATGAGGCATCACTGTCTGGGCCAGCATTTATTGCCAATCCCTAATCGCCCTTGAGGTTTTTTTAAAAAGACACTATATTAGGTGGAGTGTAAATTAGTTCAACTGAAATCAAAAATGGACTAGGTAACAAACAAAATACATTTTTTTAAAACTATAGAGAAAAAAGGGCAGGAAAGATTCAAAGACCACCAAAGATCGGATACAAAGAACAAAGAACAGTACAGCACAGGAAACAGGCCCTTCGGCCCTCCAAGCCTGTGCCGCTCCTTGGTCCAACTAGACCAATCGTTTGTATCCCTCCATTCCCAGGCTGCTCATGTGACTATCCAGGTAAGTCTTAAACGATGTCAGCGTGCCTGCCTCCACCACCCTACTTGGCAGCGCATTCCAGGCCCCCACCACCCTCTGTGTAAAAAACGTCCCTCTGATGTCTGAGTTATACCTCGCCCCTCTCAGCTTGAGCCCGTGACCCCTCGTGATCGTCACCTCCGACCTGGGAAAAAGCTTCCCACTGTTCACCCTATCTATACCCTTCATAATCTTGTATACCTCTATTAGATCTCCCCTCATTCTCCGTCTTTCCAAGGAGAACAACCCCAGTCTACCCAATCTCTCCTCATAGCTAAGACCCTCCTCCATACCAGGCAACATCCTGGTAAACCTTCTCTGCACTCTCTCCAATGCCTCCACGTCCTTCTGGTAGTGCGGCGACCAGAACTGGACGCAGTACTCCAAATGTGGCCTAACCAGCGTTCTATACAGCTGCATCATCAGACTCCAGCTTTTATACTCTATACCCCGTCCTATAAAGGCAAGCATACCATATGCCTTCTTCACCCTATATGTGTAAAATAAAACAAAGATGTTCTGAAATTATAAAATCATTGTCAGCGTATCAAGGACGCTGGAAACATTGGAGTATTAACTATCTTTAGAAACAAAAGAATGGTGACAGTATAGGAGGCAGTCATTTGACCCATCATGTCTGTACCTGGACTATGTAAGGGGCAACTCTGTCAGTAGTTCCATTCTTGCATGTTTTCTCTGTAGCCCTGCAAATGTTTCCCTTTAGCTAATTATTCAATTCCCTTTTGAAAACCATGATTGAATTTGTCTCGAACACACCCTCAGGCAGTACATTCCAGATTCTAATCACCCATTGCGTAAAATAATTTTCCTCATGTTGTTAGTTCATCTGCGATTCATCTTAAATTGGTGCCCTCTCGTTCTTAAACCTTCCAATGGGGCGTTTCTCTCCTTCTACTCTGTCCAAATCCCTCAAGATTTGCAAGATCTCTATCAAATTTCTCTACAACCTTCTCTTTTCCATGGAGAACAGCTTCAGCCTTGTCAATTTATCTGCATAATTTAAGTCTCTCATCCCAAAAACCATTCTCAAATTCCTTCCCATCCTGTGCCTAGAATCAGGCACCAGACTCCAGCTAAGGCCAAACCAGTGTTTTACAAAGTTTACTATATTTATTGCTTTTGTACCCTTTGCCTCAAATGTATTTTTAACCTTCCCTACCAACTTCAACAATTTTGTATATCCACTGCCTAGTCCCTCTGTTCCTTCAAAGCTTCAGAATCATATCCTTTATTTTGCATTGCCTCTTCTCATTCTTTCTAGGGAAACATATCACTTTATTCTTCTCTGCATTAAATTTAATCTGCTACTCATCCATCCATTCCACCAGCCCTTTTCCTTATAGCTCTGTGCCCTTGCTCGCGACGCTCCCACTAGTGAAAACATCTCACCATCTACCCTGTCAAGCCCCCTCAGGACCTTATATGTTTGACGGTCACCCCTCACTCTTCTAAACTTCAACGAATATTGATACAAACTATGTAGTCTCTCTTGATAGGAAAACCCTCTCATTCCAGGAATTAGCCTGTTGAATCTCCTTTGAACTGCCTCCAATATTACTACATCCTTTTATAGGTAAGGGGACCAAAACTGTGCGCATTATTCCAGGTGAAGCTTCACCAACTGCCACAAATTGCAACAATTGCAACAAAAACTCCCTATTTTTAAACTCCAACCCCTTTGCAAGAAAGGCCAAAATGCCATTTGCTTTCTTATATACTTGTTGGGTCTGTCTGCTAGCTTTTTGTGATTCATGCACTAGAACACCTAGATCCCTTTGTGCTTTACTTACCGGCAGTTTCTCTCCAATTAGATAATAATCTGCCTTTTGATTCCTCCTACCAAAGTGCATGATCTCAAATTTCCCCACATTAAACTCCATTTACCCGATTTCCCCCTGTCACTCAATCTATCTATATCCCATTGCAGAATCACAACATATCCTTCCACCTACTTTTGTATCATTGGCAAATTTGGAAACTTTACATTCTGTTCCTTCCTCCAGGTCATTAACGTGAATAGTGAACAATTGCAGGCCAAGAACTGATCCCTGCAGTACTCCATTAGTTACATTTTTCCTCTCCGAAAAGGACCAATTTATTCCAACGCTCTGTCTTCTATGTGACAGCCAGTTTTCAATCCATCTTATCACACTTCTTCCGCTTCCATGGGCTTTTAATTCATGCATCAGCCTCTTATATAGCACCTTGTCAAATGCCTTTTGGAAAGCTACACTTCATATCTATGCCGTACTGTCTCTTTTACCTCATGGGCTTCAAATTTGCTGACAGACCTGTAGCACTTCATCAAATAACAGTACGGCATCAACTAAAAATGAAAATAGAGAAGTTTTGAATTTTCACAGTGGAAGTGAATTTTGCGTGATCAGTTTTTTGTGTCAAAAAGAATAAATTAATAAACATTATAATCTCATTGTTTTCATGCATGTTGGAGTCATACTGAGCACCAGAGGATGATGACTGTAGTTGTTGGAGGTCAATCATCTCAGCCCCAGTACATCACTGCAGGAGTGCCTCAGGGTCGCCTCCGAGGCCCAACCACTTTCAGCTGCTTCATCAATGATCTTCCCTCCATCATTAGGTCTTAAGTGGGGATGTTAAAGGATAATTGCACAATGTTCAGCACCATTTGTGACTCTCAGATACTGAAGCAGTATCCATATGCTGCAAAACCTGGACAATATTCAGGTTTGGACTCATAAGTTGCAAATAACAATCGCACCAACAAGTGCCAGGTCTCTGACAAGAGAGAACCTAACCATTTCCCCATGACATTCCATATTACCATCGCTGAATCTCCCACTAACAACAACCTGGGAGTTTACATTCACCAGAAATTAAACCAAATACTGTGGCTACACGAGCAGGACAGGGGAGGAACCCTGTGGTGTGTGATTTCTCAAAGACTGCACCATCTATAAGACACAAGCCAGCAGCATGATGGAAGACACTCCACTTGCCTGGATGAGTGCAGCTCCTACAACACTCAAGAAGCTTGACACCATCCAGGACAAAGCAACCCACTTGATTTGCACCCCATACACCACATTAAACCTGCAGTGCCAGATACATAGGCTGTAAGTCTAAATTATGGCAAATCGTATCAAACAGCATATCCCTTTAGCTGTTCAAAATAGTCAGACTACTGAAGGTACTCAACCAACCCATGCTTACAAAACTCAAATAATAATGTAACGTTAGATGTGATTACATGATTAAACAGCACTTGGTGAACAATGCTAAGTGTGTTCAGAATTACACCATCAATTTAAGATTATGACTCAGGCTCACAATGTAGTCATTTATGCTTGCCAGAAGCTATATATATTCATATGCAGCGACCTGTTCTCTTCCAGCAAAACAAAAGAATATATTCAGGCATTGCATGTTTTTAATGAATAATCAAAAGCTAGGAGATAATAGCTCCCTAGTTCATTCATCATGGCAATGTCTCAAACAATCAGAGCTGATCTGAAAACCAATCAGCACCCCATTTTTCATGCAGTATGAATTTCTGTTCTCTCTGAAATTTGGTATTCTTGCATCTGTCCTGATGAGTGCAAGGTGAAAAGCTTGACATGTCTTTTTTCTCAATAGTACTTAAGCTCTGTACTATCAAAAAGTATACAGAATCCTGGGCTTTATAAATAGAGGTGTGGATTATGAATGCAAAGAGGTTATGATAAACTTTAATAAAACACTTGTTCAATCTCTACTGTAGAATTCTGAGAACCACATTTCAGGAAGAACACAAAGGCTTTAAAAGTGGATCCACTAAAGATTTATGAACATGGTTCCTGGATCCATGGATAGACTTAAAATACTGGAATTGTTCTCCTTACAGCAGAGAAAGATGCAAGGGAATTTGATAAAGGTGTTCAAAACAATTTAGGGTCTAGACAGAGTAAACAGGGAGAAACTGTTCCCATTGGCACAAGGGAGACCAGAGGACACGGATTTTAGGCGAGTGCAACATGAGGAAGAACACAGCATTATGGATGGCACAACGGTTAGCACTACTGCCTCACAGCACCAGGGACCAAGGTTCAATTCTGGCCTTGGGTGACTGTGTGGAGTTTGCACATTCTTCCCATGTCTGCATGGATTTCCTCAGAGTGCTCTTGTTTCCTCCCACAGTCCTAAAATGTGCAGATTAGGTGGACTGGCCATGTTAAATTACCCCTTAGTGTCCCAAGATGTGGTTAGATGGATTAGCCATAGTAAATGTGTGGGGTTGCAAGAATAAGGTGAGGGAGAGAGCCTGGGTATGATACTCTGTCAGAGAGTCGGTGCAGACTCATAGAAACATACTCAATGGGCTGAGTGGCCTCTTGTGCACTCTAGGGATTCCATGTGGTTAGAATTTGTGTTGGAGGTAGGTTTGACTGTGACTATTAAAAAGGAATTGAATAAGCACCTTAAGAGAAAATATTTGAAGGGCTACAAGGAAAGGGCGAGGGAGTGAGACTAATGGAGTTGCTCTTGCAAAGAGCAAGCATAGACACAACAGGCTGAATGGCCTTCTTCTGTGTGGTAACCATTCATGACATGATACAAAGTTCATATAATTTCAAGAATTTATTTTTATCCAAAGAACAACTTCCCTAATTGTCAAGTACCTAAGCGGAAAGGGTGTGTCTATGATTTGCCAGGTACTTCAGGAATGTTCTTTAACAGGTTACACAATGCATTGTTTAACTTACAACACAAGTCACTTCACAGGTTTCAAACATCATCTGAGGCAATTTTTATATTTCCTACCACGCTTCACCAAAATCAAGTTAAACTTTCTTTTTCTTTTCTTGCATTTTGCACATACTTGAACTTCATAATAATTCAGAGAAGCAATAAACATGAAAATGAAAATGCAACAAATCTTTTTGTAATAATCAAAGTACAAAGCCAATTTAAAGTAAAAACTGTACATTGCAGCCAGTTTACTGCATGTTTACTAGTGCATGCTCTGATAGTTCTCATTCTAGTATGACTATCTTAATTTTTAAAAAATGAGGAATTGAAAGATCAGGGATTGAAACAAAAAGCTACTTTCATATATCAACTCTTCACCATTGGTAGCTATATATTGGTTACTCCAAGTCTAAATCTTGGAAAGTCACATTATCTTACTGAAAGAGGCCAAACAGCAAGAAACTGGTCATTGCATATACAGTTTACAAAACTGTGTGTGTAGGTATTCACATCATTTTACTTTATTCTCCAGTCAAAATTTTCGATGATTTAAAATTTTCTATGAACAAAGAACAGTACAGCACAGGAAACAGGCCCTTCGGCCCTCCAAGCCTGCGCCGCTCATTGGTCCAAATAGACCATTTGTTTGTATCCCTCCATTCCCAGACTGCTCATGTGACTATCCAGGTAAGTCTTAAACTATGCCAGCGTGTCTGCCTCCACCACCCTACTTGGCAGCGCATTCCAGGCCCCCACCACTCTCTGTGTAAAAAAACGTCCCTCTGATATCTGAGTTATACCTCACCCCTCTCACCTTGAGCCCGTGACCCCTCGTGATTGTCACCTCCGACCTGGGAAAAAGTTTCCCACTGTTCACCCTATCTATACCCTTCATAATTTTGTACACCTCTATTAGGTCTCCCCTCATTCTCCATCTTTCCAGGGAGAACAAGCCCAGTTTACCCAATCTCGCCTCATAGCTAAGACCCTCCATACCAGGCAACATCCTGGTAAACCTTCTCTGCACCCTCTCTAAAGCCTCCACGTCCTTCTGGTAGTGCGGTGACCAGAACTGGATGCAGTACTCCAAATGTGGCCTAACCAGCGTCCTATACAGCTGCAACATCAGACTCCAGCTTTTATACTCTATACCCCGTCCTATAAAGGCAAGCATACCATATGCCTTCTTCACCACCTTCTCCACCTGTTCTGCCACCTTCAAGGATTTGTGGACTTGCACACCTAGGTCCCTCTGTGTTTCTATACTCTTGATGGCTCTGCCATTTATTGTATAACTCCCCTCTACATTATTTCTTCCAAAATGCATCACTTCGCATATATCTGGATTAAATTCCATCTGCCATTTCTCCGCCCAATTTTCCAGCCTATCTATATCCTGCTGTATTGTCCGACAATGTTCATTGCTAACCGCAAGTCCAGCCATCTTTGTGTCATCCGCAAACTTGCTGATAACACCAGTTACACCTTCTTCCAAATCACTTATATATAATCACAAATAGCAGAGGTCCCAGTACAGAGCCCTGTGGAACACCACTGGTCACAGACCTCCAGCCGGAAAAAGACCCTTCGACTGTTACCCTCTGTCTCCTGTGGCCAAGCCAGTTTTCTACCCATCTAGCCACCTCTCCTTGTATCCCATGAGCCTTAACCTTCTTAACAAACCTGCCATGAGGGACTTTGTCAAATGCCTTACTGAAATCCATATAGATGACATCCACGGCCCTTCCTTTGTCAACCGTTTTTGTCACTTCCTCAAAAAACTCCACCAAATTTGTAAGGCACGACCTCCCTCTTACAAAACAATGATTTAAATGTTTCCAATGAAAACAAAAATGCTTTTTGATCAACACTGTTTCCTGTTCCTGGTTCCAGAGCATAATTATAAATATTTGAAAAAATTGCATCATGGGCAGTTTGTATATTATTATTATTTTCCTCTTCTCTTGAAGGAATTGATGTTGCCAACAACCCCCTCAAATATTCCAATTAAGAGTTCCAACAAGAGCATCACCAAATGGCCATGGATGCCCACTTCTTGAAGTGGCTGCTGGATGACAATCAAGAGAGGAAATGCTGGCCAAATGTCCCCTTCCTATTCCAGGAATGCAGAGGCCAACCATTGCACTCGTACCTCAATTGATAACAATTTGATACTTCAGAATTGGAAGGAATCTATTGTAGGCAGTCTTTGACTTGACATTTATAAATTTAGACCTTTTTTTGGCTTTACAATACTAGTTTTGACTTTACGATGCCATACCAGCAGTCAGTTACCAACTGTTATGTTCCATTATGTTCTGCCTTTCACAACCTCTGCAAGAGCAAATTGCTTCTCAGATATAGAAAATCTCACAGATCTGATAAACGCCCCAGTTGAAAACTGCCAAGTGGAAACTGGCAGGTCGGATGCCTGTTTCACAAATAAGTTTGAGTTTATTTAACCCTTATTGTAAACAGCTTTTTTTCTCAAAACTACAAAACATCAAATAAGGGGTGATCCAGTGAAATAGGGTTCAGGAACCAATCCCCTATTTATAGCATTGTACCTTATAGGAAAATCAGTTCCAAGTTACAGTGTTTCGAGTTACAAGGCGGTTTTCAGGAACAAATTGTATCGCAAGCCGGAGGATTGTCTGTACCCAGAGAATCTTATTCTTATCCAGGATCACAGGAATTGATGATGGAAGACCAAGGTCCATCCAGTTCACCTTCTACCATCCTGGTAGTCACATGACACAATGATAATGGGAGTTTTTTACTAATCAAACTAATCAATTAGTCCATAACAGGCCCAGAAAGGCTGGGATGGGAATTTTCCAGATGTTCACACCAGTGGGATTCTCTGATCCTGTTGCAGTGAATGGAGATTTGGCTGAGCACCAAATTCTCTGTTCTCGCTTGCAGCAACGGCAGTGTTTGAACGACCAGAGAATTTGGCACAGGAAAACCCAATTGGTTGGAGAACTTTGGGAACCACAGGTTCCTCCCTGCCCTGTATGTGAACCCTTGTTCTGCAATACCATTAAAAAAGTTCAGTTTTGCTGAGATCCAAGTGGTGCTCAGAACTTTTCAAAAACTGTTTGAGGATAAATGAGAATCCATTCTCCTCAGTCAGATCTACTGCACTGATGGGTGGAATTGCTCTTTTCTAGCTCCGAAACCCAAGGCAGAAAGTTTATAATACATCACTTTCTAATAAATTAAAGCATAGAAACAGGGTATTTGACTCAACATGTCCATGCCAAATGTTTATGCCTCCTTTCCCTCATCTTCTTCATCTAACCCTATCCGCATATTTTCTATTCCTTTTTTTAAACTTCCTCTGAAATGCATCTAAATTACTCACCTCAATTACTCTGTGTGGGAATGAGTTCCTCATTCAAACTACTTTCTAAATAGAGAATTTTCTCCTGAATTCGGAACTGGATTTATTGGTGACTCATTTTTTGACTAGTTTTGGGCTTCCACATAAGTGAAAACAGTTTTTCTACCTTTACCCTTTCAAAATTCAATTTTCTTTGTATATATTGATATATAGTAGGTGCCAAGGGATGTTTCATTATGTTAAAGACACTATGTATAAGTCGTTGTAATAGTGGAGCTTTGGTGTCACTCATGGTAAGGCAAATACATACTTGTATAAAAGTACAGTGCAACACCATGTAATGTGCACTATTACTCTGCTGGTAAGGTGCAACTGTGTTCTTTTAAAGTGATAAAATTCCAGGTCACTTTGATTGTTGTTTCATAAAGTAACTGCTAAAATTGGAAAACGCTCATCATTTTCTGGATCCAGCTCAGGGACAGCAAATGAAGTACAGTTACCGTAATACATCCACATTTGGCCACCCTGTTCTAGAAGGAACGTGAAAATCTTTGTAAGCGGGAGTGGGACTATTTGGACAGATTTCCAAAGAGCCAACAGAGGCGCCATGGGCCAAAGTTCAATTCCTGGCTTAGGTCACTGTCTGTGTGGAGACTGCACATTCTCCATGTCTGCGTGGGTTTCCTTTGGGTGCTCTGGTTTCCTCCCACAGTCCAAAGACGTGCTGGTTCGGTGCATTGGCTATGCTAAATTCTCCCTCAGTATACCCAAAAAGGCACCGGAGTGTGGCAACTAGGGGATTTTCACAGTAACTTCATTGCAGTATGAATGTAAGCCTACTTATAACTAATAAATAATCTTTAACTTTATTTATTTTAACAAATAGCCTCAAGTTCTATAGATTCCATGATCCCAAGCCTACAGTGTAGATTTGCAGAAGGCTTCATGGACAATATGTTTGTCAAAAGCTGTGTGTGTTTTGGAAATGCGGGAGCGGGAAGAAGAAAAAGGAGGAAAACGTGGAATAAGAGTGCTATGAGGGAATGTTCTCGAGGAGGACAAGAACAAAGTCTGAATTAAGATCTGAATCAAGCGAAGAGAGAGGAACAAAGGGAATATTGAGGCCTCAACTTTGAAGGGGCCCGGGTTTCTCACAACTTCCCCACCTCCTCCTACGCTTATTCCTACTTCCTTACATTGGTTTCTTAAGCCTTTTTTCTAACCTGAAAAATTTAAATTGCTCTGATTACGTAAATATAACAGCAGATTGATTAACAATAAAAGACAAAGTAAACTCAAGAATGCACATTTCTGTGCTCTTCTCCGCTATAGTATTGTTGATTGCACTTAAAGCACTTAGTCAGAAGAGAAAATAATATTCAAAAGAAAGCCATGACGAACACTGCATCATGCAACTGATGCTGCATGATTTAGAGTTTAGGTAAAGTTTGGTAAATTGAGAGAGTTGTTAGTTATTTAGCTGACACCTGCAGTTCCTCTGCATTCCCCATCTCCAATTTGAGAGAATCTAACCATTGCCGCTTGGTATTACTATCAGAAAATCCCCAACTAATCAACATCCCATGGTTTACATTCACCAGAAATTGAACTGGACCAGCTATATAGCAATCCCATCCACCAACTTAAAAAATTAACTCCCTCTACCACTTATGAAAAGTGGTAGAGGTACGTACCATCTAAGATGCACTCCAGCAACTCACCGAGGCTCCTTTGACAGCACGTTCCAAACCTGTGACTTCCACAAGCTAGTAGAACTAGGGCAACAGACATATGGGAACACTAATGCTTGCAAGTTCTCTTCCAAGTCACACTCCATCACTAATCCTTCACTATTACTGGATTTAAAAAAAGTTGAAACTCTATTCCAAAAATACTGTATCCATACTAGATGGACTGCAGTCATTCAAGAATGCAACTCACCTTTACTTTTCTCAAGGGTAATTAATTAGGGATAGCCAACTAATGCTAGCCCTACAGCAGCACTCCAATCCCATTAAAATATCTTATAAAATTGCCACCAGATACATGCTACTCACAACTAAATTATGCAATTTCTTCTCTTGTTCTTTTGAAAGCAAAAATCCGTCATCTCTATTTGTTAAGATCAAAAGGTGGGAGGGCCTTAATATTTACATGCCTACATTGCATCAACAGTCCATTCAACCTAGAAGTCAAAACCTGCCCTTACCAAGGATCCCCACAAATGTGCTTTCAAGCATGGATATCTAGATCCAAAGCAGGAACCTTATACGTTTTCTCCCCTAAAGCAAGTATACCAAGGTCCCAGTTGAGTTCAGTTAAGCCAGCACAAACCAAAAAAAAATCAATCTCGCACTCACTGTTCAGTTTGTAATGACTCTGTGGCGCACATAACCAGGTACTTAATCTATAAACAGTTCTTCCAGAGCGAGTACGTGAATGTATTGAAGATCCACTCTAAAATTACTGAGAAATAACTTGGAATGAAACGATCCCTTCAACGCAACATTAAAGTTACGAGTGAAGTTAAACACAGAGCAGAGCCGCTATCTTCAGGAACGCAATCTTATCACGAACAAAAAACCTTGCAAATTACCTCACCGGCTGTATAAATATCCTCGTGATCTGCACCCTCAGAGAGAAGTTGTCTTTTACAATTAGCTTCAGTCTTGGATGAAGAAATAGATTTTAAGTGGACTCGGAAATATTGTGGCTGGAAGAGGGCGGTGCTGTGACAGTTCAACTAACCTTCTCACACTTCTACCCAACGAGAACTAAGCAGCCTTTTAAACCGATTAAAACGCAGTGTAAAGCTGAGAGCCTGAGAGAGGAATAGATTGAAATGAAGGGAGATGGTGAGAAAGAAGACAAGCGAGCCACCCTACCTGACAGCTGCCTCTACGCCGAGATCAGGCCGGGGTTTGCCCTCGGCAGTATCCACACACTCCGGGGGGAAAGTGGTGGCGGGCCGGCCTGAGAGCCGCTCTGCCGCCCGTTCCCCACTCCGTTAGAGCACCGACACATCACAACAGCCCAGCCTCCCCGCCGTGACCTCGCCAGCTCACCCGGAAATGATAGCGGAGCCACAATCACCATGGAGACCGGGGCCTAGTCCTGCCAGCGCAGCAGCATCTCCTGACCCAGGGTCACCATCTTACAGCGGCTAAGAGAGGTGTTTAAAGAATATTTATTAGTGTCACAAGTAGGCTTACATTCACACTGCAATTAAGTTACTGTGAAAATCCCCCAGTCGCCACCCTCTGGCGCCTGTTCAGGTACACCGAGGGAGAATTTAGCATGGCCAATGCACCCTAACTGGCACATCTTTCGGATTGTGGGAGGAAATCCACGCAGACACACGGAGAATGTGCAAACTCCACACAGACAGTGATCAAGCCGGGAATCGAACCCAAGTCCCCGCTGCTGTGAGGTAGCAGTGCTAACCACTTTGCCACCCCACACTTCAACTGCATTGAAGTTACTGTGAAAATCCTTTTCCTGCCCCAAAAATATACTTTATTTATTAAATCTGTGAGAACATTACAATCATTCCAAAATGCCCATCACACAAAAAGCAATAATAATCAGATTCTTTACATACATCAAGTAACATTCTGAGATGCTTCAATACGGTAAAGGAAACGTTTCAGACATTTTACATTCGTCCTGTGCAAACCACCTTTTGCCACAGAGAGAATTTAGTATGACCAATGCACCTAATCAGTCAATCTTTCAGACTGTGGGAGGAAACCAGAGCACCCAGAGGAAACCCAGGCAGACTGTGCGGGCTCCACACAGTCACCCAAGCCAGGAATCAAACCCAGGTCCGTGGCACTGTAACACAGCAGTGCTGATGCACCTCAATGAGCACCCGGAAACAAGGCTTTAGAACTGAAGGCTTTAATACATTAACAATGAAACTACTAACACAAATTCACCCGTTCAGACTGAAGGGGTCCTGCCGGAGCAGGGGGTCTTATACCCTGCCACCGGAGGCGGGACCCCACTGGAGTGTGCCATGATAACACCCAGGACAGGTAAACACCCTATCCCAACAACATAGTACAACCCCCATAACAACAACACCCTAGCCCAACAGTAATACAATAACAACCCCAGTGGTGAACCAACGATGGTTCACCACATTCACCCCTCCTTTAGGAACCAAAGGTGGCGGGGTGGATGAAAACAGACAATGACAAAAAAAATAACAGGATTCACAAGTCCAGACGGTCTGGAGGACCACACCGACGCTGCGATCTTCTCAACACCGGTTGCGAAACCGGAGCAGGTGCTTGCGGTGGCTCTCTCAAAACAACATCTGGCTGTCCCCTCAAAGACTCCCGGGCCGGCCGGCCCTGATGAGGCGATGGTGCAGGGGATCCTGGAACGTTTGGTGGTGGTGGTGGTGGTGATGATGGTGGCGCCGATCTCCGAGTCTCAGGCAAGCTGTACATGGGAGTAAAAGTGTTATGCACTGGTCCCGGTGCTGACCGCGCCACGTCTGGGGAAGTAATGAGGAGTAGTGGATCTGTGACTGGGGGAATAGGAGCGACAGGAGTTGCTACGTCCCCTGCGGGCGCCAGGTCTCTAATGGAGACAGTGTCCTCTCGCCCGTCAGGATATGCCACATAGGCATACTGAGGGTTGGCGTGGAGGAGTTGGACCGGTTCGACCAAGGGGTCGGACTTGCGAGCCCTCACATGGCGCCGCAGAAGGACGGGTCCTGGGTACGTCAACCAGGCTGGCAATGAGGTCCCCGAGGACGACTTCCGAGGGAATGAGAACATCCTCTCGTGGGGAGTAGCATTGGTTGCCGTACACAGGAGGGAGCGGATAGAATGGAGCGCAGTTGGAAGGACCTCCTGCCACCGGGAGACTGGAAGGCCCTTGGATTTCAGTGCCAGTAGGACAGCCTTCCAGACTGTAGCATTCTCCCTTTCCACCTGTCCGTTACCCCTAGGGTTGTAGCTCGTGGTTCTACTAGAGGCAATCCCGAATGAGAGCAGGAATTGCCTCAAGTCGTTGCTCATGAACGACGAGCCCCTGTCGCTATGAATATAGCAGGGGTACCCGAACAGGGTAAAAAGCTCACTGAATGCCTTGATGACGGTGGCAGTCGACGTGTCCGCACAGGGGAAAACAAACGGAAACCGGGAAAATTCGTCTATTATGTTAAGAAAATAGACATTCCGATCCGTTGAGGGAAGGGGGCCCTTAAAATCTACACTCAGCCTCTCAAAAGGGCGAGTGGCCTTGACCAAATGTGCCCGGTCTGGTCGATAAAAGTGTGGTTTGCATTCTGCGCAAATCCGACAACTTCTAGTAACTGACCTGACCTCCTCCACCGAGTAGGGTAGGTTGCGGGCTTTTATGAAGTGGTAGAGTCTGGTGACTCCAGGATGACACAGATCATTGTGGAGAGCCTTCAAGCGGTCCTCCTGCATGATGGCGCATGTTCCGCGCGAGAGGGCATCCGAGGGCTCATTGAGCTTCCCTGGACGATACATAATATCGTAATTATAGGTGGAGAGCTCAATTCTCCACCGCAAGATCTTATCGTTCTTGATCTTGCCCCTCTGCGTGTTACTGAACATAAACGCCACGGATCGTTGATCCGTGATCAGGGTGAACCGCTTACCTGCCAGGTAATGGCGCCAGTGTCTGACTGCCTCCACAATGGCCTGAGCCTCCTTTTCCACCGCTGAGTGCCGAATCTCTGGGCCTTGAAGGGTGCGGGAAAAAAACGCGACGGGCCTGCCTGCCTGGTTTAGTGTGGCGGCTAGGGCGAAGTCCGATGCATCACTCTCCACCTGGAAAGGGATGGATTCATCCACCGCGTGCATCGTGGCTTTCGAGATGTCGCTTTTCAAAACCTTGAAGGCCAATTGGGCCTCCGGCGTAAGTGGGAAGGTCGTGGACTTAATGAGCGGACGAGCTTTGTCCGCGTAGTTGGGGACCCACTGTGCATAATACGAAAAGAACCCGAGGCATCTCCTCAGTGCTTTCGTGCTAGCGGGCAAGGGAAGTTCAGTGAGTGGGCGCATACGGTCTGGATCAGGGCCAATGACCCCGTTTTCCACCACGTATCCGAGGATGGCTAACCTATGCGTACGGAATACGCACTTCTCCCTGTTATAGGTCAGATTCAGGCGAGATGCAGTGCGTAGAAAGTGTTGGAGATTCGTGTCGTGGTCCTGCTGGTCATGGCCGCAGATGGTGACGTTATCCAGGTACGGGAAGGTAGCCCGCAACCCGTTCTGGTCCACCATTCGGTCCATAGCACGCTGGAAGACCGAGACCCCATTGGTGACACCAAATGGAACCCTGAGGAATTGGTATAGACGACCATCCGCCTCAAAAGCCGTATATTGTCGGTCCTCTGGGCGGATGGGGAGTTGATGGTAGGCGGACTTAAGGTCTATGGTAGAAAACACTCGGTACTGCGCAATCTGATTGACCATATCAGAAATGCGCGGGAGAGGATACGCATCCAGCTGCGTGTATCTATTAATGGTCTGACTATAGTCGATGACCATCCGAGGTTTGTTCCCGCTTTTGACTACCACGACCTGCGCTCTCCACGGACTAGCACTGGCCTGTATGATCCCTTCCTTGAGGAGCCGCTGAACCTCAGATCTAATAAAGATCCGGTCCTCAGCGCTGTAACGCCTACTTTTAGTAGCGATGGGCTTGCAGCCAGGTACCAGATTTTTAAAAAGGGATGGTGTCGTGATCTTCAGGGTGGATAGATTGCACGCGGGGCGCTTTGGGCAATTTGGAGGCTGCGGCTGGTTCCCTACTGCCAGTGAAGGGAGTGGCCCACCGTACTGTAGGATCACACTCCTCATGTGGGCCATAAAGTTTAGTCCGAGGAGAATTGGCGCGCAAAGGTGAGGTAGCACAAGGAGCCTGTATTGCTCGTAAACTGTGCCCTGTACCTCAAGAGTTACCATACATTGTCCTTGGATCGGTACAGACCGGGACTGTGATGCCATGGAAATTGTCTGTTTGGCAGGGAGAACCCGGAGTCCACACCTTTTAGCAGTTTCAGGGTGTATGAAACTTTCGGTGCTCCCACTGTCAAACAGACAATTTACAGTTCTGCCACTAACCTTTACCTCCATCATAGAATGTTCCAGTCTGTAATGCCTGGTCTGATCCAGAGAGATCGACGCCACCGTTGGCCCCTGGGCGTCACTGCATGCTGCCGATGTGGATGCTGAGGACCCCTGCTGGTCGCTGCTGCATGCTGCCGATGTGGATGCTGAGGACCCCTGCTGGTCGCTCCTAGTCGTCGTGGACCATGATGGCCGCCCCCATGAATCGCATGTGGCCGAGGGCTCCAAGCGCAGCGACTCCTGGTGGTCTTCCTCCTCCTCTGTCTGCCACGATGGCGCCGTCCTGAGATCGCACGTGGTCGGACCTCGTGGGTACTGCAGCGCCGAAAGAGATGGTCTCCGTTCTGGAGGGTTACAAGCTGCACTGCCGTTTTTAGGTTTGGACCTGCAGACTTTGCCGTAGTGGCCTTTTTTACCGCACTGGCTGCAGATTGCCGTTCTTGCCGGACACTGTTGCCGTGGATGCTTGGCCCCACCGCAAAAATAGCATCGCTGGCCACCTGGAGCTGCCGCCGTCGTCGAATCGATCTGGGAGCGCGGGTTCGCGGGGCGAGGAGGGAGCAGAGCTTGCTCCAACCACGTTGACTGCACGTGGTCCTCGGGGTACAGCGCCAAGCTCTTCGACGCCGCCTCCAACCTCACGGCCATCCCCATTGCCTGGGTCAAGTTGAGTTTCCCCTTTTCTAATAATTTAAGTCTGATGTACGAGGACCCTACCCCTGCTACGAACGCGTCTCGGGCGAGGTCTTGCATGTACTGCTCGGCGGAGACATCCTTACAGTCACAACCCCTGGCAAGCTGCAGGAGTTCATTGGCGTAGTCTTCTATGGTCTCGCCCGACTGCCGACGTCGTGTAGCGAGGAGATAACGAGCGTGAATCTCGTTGGGTGGCGTAATGTACCTATTCTTTAGGAGCTCGACGGCACCCTGGTAAGTGGAAGCTGCACGAATGGCTAGGTAAATCGTGTCGCTTACCCTTGCGTGGAGGACCTGGAGTCTATCACTGTCTGTAGTGATAGCTACCGAGGCTGCCAGGTAGTCCTCGAAGCACTTCCACCAATGTTCGAACGTGTTAGCTGCACCGACCGCACGTGGGTCCAGTGTCAGACGATCCGGTTTTAGGATCTGTTCCATATTCTCAGTTAATGTATTAAATTGATGCACCTCAATGAGCACCCGGAAACAAGGCTTTAGAACTGAAGGCTTTAATACATTAACAATGAAACTACTAACACAAATTCACCCGTTCAGACTGAAGGGGTCCTGCCGGAGCAGGGGGTCTTATACCCTGCCACCGGAGGCGGGACCCCACTGGAGTGTGCCATGATAACACCCAGGACAGGTAAACACCCTATCCCAACAACATAGTACAACCCCCATAACAACAACACCCTAGCCCAACAGTAATACAATAACAACCCCAGTGGTGAACCAACGATGGTTCACCACAAGTGCTAACCACTGTTCCACCATGAGTGAGCAAATAGCTGATACAAGGGTAGAAATTCACTGTCTTTATGAGCAGCTTAGTGTTTCTTACCTGCAAAACCACTTTGGGTTTTTTTAACTGAACAAACAATGTATAATTGACTGAAAGTTAGAACTCCTCACAGTCATTTTTGCCAAATAAAGTTTAAAAATGTTCCTTTGTCTTCACATTGCAGTCCCAATTATTTGTATTTCAATTTGTATTCTCCACATTTCCACGCTCATTATGAGTGAGGTAACAGATGCTAGATGCTTTGGTGTTAATTTTCCAAAATTCCCTCTCAATTCTGCAAAGGTTCCATCAGACTGGAAAGTAGCAAATGTAACCCCTCTATTCAAGGGGAGGGGGGTACAAAACAGGAAACAATAGACCAGTTAGATGGACATCTGTGATAGTGAAGGTGTTACAGTCGATCATTAAAGAGGTTATAGCTGGGCACTCAGAAAATAGATGGGGTGACATGGTGGCACCATGGTTAGCACTGCTGCCTCACAGTGCCAGGGACCTGGGTTCGATGCCCGACTTGGGTCACTGTCTGTATGGAGTTTACACATTCTCTCCGTGTCTTCATCGGTTTCCTCCGCGTGCTCCGAATTCCTCCCACAGTCCAAAGATGTGCGGGTTAGGTAGATTGGCCATGATAAAAAATTGCCCCTTGGTGTCAGGGGTGTAGCGGGATCCCTCTTTTTAACTCCACTGGGCTTATTTTAGGTTTGGTTCTCCGTCACCCAAACCCCACCAATGCCCGAGTGATTCTCTCTCTCGCCGATGGAACAATGGCCACCTTGCGTCTTCTTCACTAGAGTAGCGCTCCCAAGAGAGAGAAAAGGAAACTGCTGCCTATCCACTACCTGGCAGCCTTTCCTGAGTGGGCGGTTTCGAAGCGCCCAGGGTACCCTCAGTTCTAGACTCCGGAATTATGGTAAGGAATATTTATATTGTGACTTAGTCAGAGATCATTGGTGAGAAATTGAAAAGATCAAAACGGACTCCAACGGAAGTCAAAGATATATATATATATTTATTAAAACATCAAGGTCAAAGGTCACCAAACACTAGGAAAACAAAACACCATGCCTTATGCTCTATAAGACTATAGCTATGGAAGGAATACTAAAACGGACACCATGGAATTCTTACTTTATACAAGTTTACCACGTCTTAAACTATGAAAGGTACAAGCAAAAGCCCCCCCCTTTCCCCAAAGCCTCATCCACTATGATGATCTCGGGAACTTCGCGAATTACCAGAGGGTACTCACAATCCTCGTTTAAATTGCTCAGTGGGCTTCAGGCTGCGTGCTAGAGACGACCGAGAGGCAGGAAACAGGAGAGGAGTGCTGTCATGCTGGTCCGAAGAGAAAAGAGAAAAAATGGCCGGCCTAACCATCCTTTTATATTGTAAAACTTGAATTCTTTTCCTGCCAACTCCGCCCCCCTTCCATCCGGCAGTTCCACAGACAGAGGCTTGCTAATGTTATCTGCAGCTGCGATCTTACAGTCCATAGAGACCAAATGGTCCCATCCCAGGTGATAGGTCTCTTGCTGTCCTTTATTGTTCCATCGGAGATCGTTTAATTGTTTTCCCATTATGGAAATGGGCTTCTCCTCGCTCTGGGACAAGGCCATTATCACCTGTATTGAGTCCAGACCAGGTGCATTGTCTTGCTGCCGGCCTAGTCTGGTGATGTCGTGAGTTCCTTTTTGTGCTGTTGATAACCTAATCAGCAGTCCATCTGGTTTCTGGCTGCTTGCAATTTTTGGACTGGGCCCCTTCACACACACACACACAGGCTGGCTGGGCTTCCTGGGACATTTTTGGTCAAGTCCTGCAGCCAAGTGTGGCCACTTTCACAGTTCTTTAGGGTTTAAGTCCTTTTCCCAGCTCATAAAAAAGGCCTGAGTTGCCCGAAAAACTTACAGGGGGATTAGCTAGGGTAAATGCATGGGGTCATTAGGATAGGGCCTGGGTGGGATTGTGGTTGGTGCAGACTCGATGGGCCAAATGGCCTCCTCCTGCACTGTAGAGATTCTATGATTTTATGAAAACTCAAGGTTTTCGGGAAAAGTCAACATGACTTTGTGAAAGAGAAGCCATGTTTAACCAATTTATGAGAGTTCTTTAAAGGAATTTAAAGGAATAATGATAAAGGGGAGCCTGTAGATATACAGAATTTACAGAAGGCATCTGATAAGGTGTCTTATCAAAGATCATTGGGGAAAACAAAAGCTCATGGTGTAGGGAGTAACATATTAGCTTGGATAGAAGATTGGCTGGCTAGCGGGCAGGGAACAGAGAGTATGCATAAATGGGTGTTTGATTAGCAGAATGTGATGAGTAGAGTTCCACAAGGGTCTGTGCTGGGGCCTCAACTTTTTACAATTTACATCAATAGCTTAGAGGAAGGGAGCGAAGTCCTGGTAGCTACATTTGCAGACAATACAAAGATAGGTAAGGAAGTATGTTGTGAAGAAGACATGAGTTTGCAGATGCACATAGGTTGAGTGAATGGGCAAAAATCTGGCAGATAGAGTAGGTGGGAAAATACATTCCTCACTTTGGCAGGAAGAATAAAACATCAGAATATCACTTTAAGAGAGAACAATTGCAGAATTCTGGTATGCAGCAGGATCTAGGTGTTCTCGTGCATTCGTCACAGAAAATTATGCAGGTACAGCATGTAATCAAGAAAGCTAATGGAATGCTATCCTTTATTACAAGAGGAATTGAACATAGAAGTAAAAATGTTATGCTTGAGTTATACAGGGGATTGGTGAGACAGCATTTCAAATATTGTGTGCAGATTTGGTCTCCTTATTTAAGGAAAGATCTCAATGCATTAAAGGCAGTAGAAAGGGGATTTACTAGACTTGATACTTGGAATGAGGAGTTGCCTTATGAGGATAGGTTCGACAGGCTGGGCTTGTTTCCGCTGGAGTTTGGAAGAATGAGTGGTGCCTCGATTGAAGCACATAAGATCCTGAATGGTCTTAACAAGGTAGATGCAGAAAGGTTGTTTCCTGTTTTGTGTGAATCCAGAACTAGGGGGTACTGTTTTAAAATTAGGAGTCACCCTTATAGGACACAGATGAGGAGAATGTTTTTCTGAGGGTTGTGTGATTTTGGAACCTCTCTGCCTCAGAAGGCAGTGGAAGCGGGGTCACTGAATATTTTTAAAGTTGAGGTAGATTCTTATTAGGCAAGGGAATCAAAGGTTATCAGGGTTAGATGGAAATGTAGAACTTGAAACACAAAGAGCTCAGCCATGATCGTACTGAATGGCAGAGCAGGCTTGAGGGGCTGAATGGCCTACTTCTGCTCTTATTTTGTATGTTTGTAAGATCTACGTATTTGATTTGTTGCTACGTCCTCTACAATAATATTTTAATTGTAAAAAATATAATATTTTTGTTTTCTTATTCTCATACGATAAATTTGCCATGCTACCATTGACATGGACAGCAGCAGTGCCCAAACTGGCTTAGCTAAGTGTTAACTTTCCAATGATTAGCAAATGTGCAGATGGATCCTTTGCCAAAATCTAATGGCTCTGCATCTAACCAACTGATTAACTAGATCAGTCTGAGAATTGTATAAACGTGTTTTTAATACACATGCCAACCTAGAAAACCTGACTATTATCATCAAGGAAGCTGACACAATCCCTCTCAAAAAAGCTGACTACTTAGGAATATCCCTTACTTGTAAAAACAAGTAGTTGTGCGCTTTTTAATTTTATTTTTGAAACATGGAATTTACAGCACAGAAACAAGGAATTCAGCTCAACAGGTCCATGCCAGTGTTTATACTTCATATGGGCTATGGGAATATTGCAGATGCTCTAACTATAATTTTCTAAAACTCTTATTGAGTCAGGAACCACCCCTTTTGATTGGAAAATTACATTTTGAGAGAGGTGACGGAGGGAAAGCATGGAATTATAAATCAGTTAGCCTAACATACATTGTCAAATTGCTGTCTCTAATTAAAGATAAGTTGACTGAATGCCTTCAACGTTTTCAGCTAATCAGAGAGAGCCAGCATGGATTTGTAAAGGATAGGTCATGCCTGACGAACCTGATTAAATTTTTTTAAGAGGTGACTAAAATAGTGAACGGTGTAATGTCAATAGATGTTAATTACATGGACTTCCAGAGGCATTTAACTTGTGGGCGGCACGATGGCACAGTGGTTAGCACTGCTGTCTCACAGCACCAGGGACCCTGGTTCAATCCCAGCCTCGAGTCACTACCTGTGTGGAGTTTGCATGTTCTCGCGTGGGTTTCCTCCCGGTGCTCCGGTTTCCTCCCACAGTCCAAAGATGTGTGGGTTAGGTTGATTGGCCATGCTAAATTGCCCCTTAGTGTTAGGAGGATTAGCAGGGTAAATATGTGGCGTTACAAGGATGAGGCCTGGGTGGAATTGTTGTCAGTGCATGCTCAAAGGGCCAAATGGCCTCCTTCTGCATGTAGGGATTCTATGATTCTAGGGAATAGTTTTTTAAGGTGACATGAATAACATAGAAGCTTGTGTGAAGTATAAACACCAGCATAGATCTGTTGGGCTGAATAACCTGTTTCTGTGCTGTAAATTACATGTTTTTTTAAGAAGTTGCAAAAGCCATATAATTATTTTTACAAGTAAGGAATATTATTGAGCCGTCAGCTTTTTTTTGGGCAGGCCTTAAACAGGGTGAGCATGAACCTGCTTTCCATGCATTTAAATAAATTTCAATATAATTAAAGGGCTCATTCCGTAGCATCCTCGCACGATGTAACCTCTCCCCAAGATGGCATGACACTCTGAACCTGTTAGAATAGAATCCGACAGTGCAGAGGGAGGCCATTCGGCCCATCGAGCCTGCACCGACAACAATTCCACCCAGGCCCTATCCCTGTAACTGCACATGATCACACTACAGATCCCCCTGACATTAGGGTCAATTTAATCTGGCCAATCAACCTAGCCCACACATTTTTGGACTATGGGAGGAAACCGGAGCACCTGGAGGAAATCCATGCAGACACGAGGAGAATGTGCAAACTCCACACAGACAGTGACCCAAGCCGGGAATCGAGCCCGGGTCCCTGATGCTGTGAGGCAGCAGTACTAATCCACTGTGCCACCGTGCTGCCCTGTTGCCCTGTTGAGTGCTGTTGATGTGCACTCCAAGGTTAATTGAGTATTCCTTTCCTCTGTTTGCCCTCTCCAAATGCATTACCTCACATTTTTCTGGATTGAGTTCCATTTGCCACGTCTCTGCCCTGTCAGCTACTGCTTTTCAAAAGCAAAAGCCAGTTGTGATGCCAGGGTCGCAGAGGTACCTGGAGACTCTGGGGGTTGAGGCAGTGCCTCTAAGGGCAGCACCAAGGGATTTTGCCAAGGGTGCTCTGGCAGGGGAATAAAACTCCTCCATTGGTTCCGGGATTTCGGGAGGGGGAGGGTGGGGGGGGGGGGAGTACCCTGATGACTGCAGGGGAGGTTGTAGAGGGAGAGTCCTGATAACTGTATGGGGGTGGTGGGGCTCCCTGATGTTAGCATTGTGGTGGTGGTGGGTGGCCACCTCAATCTCCAAGGCGGGGAGGGGAGTCCTGATCTCCAGGAGGATGGGAGAGGTGGGGGGGGGGGGGGGGGGGGCGGGGGTGGGTGCAGGGTGGTGATGGTGGAGGCTGTGCTTATGCGTAACTTTGAGTAGGGTGACCCAATCTCAGAACCTGGCTTTGCTGGTGTGGTAAGGCCCCTTCCCACCGCTGGCTGTGAGATTCCCATCACCCAGAAAGAAAAAAAAGTAAAACAGCAAAATTAGAATACTGGTCTTGTATACTTTAAAATGGAACACCAGTAAAACTGGTCCGAACAGTTCTTTCCTTCTGGGCAGCACTTTGAAATTGCACGGAATGCTGTTTAATCAGGAAAGAAAAGGCATCTGTGAAGTCAGCGAGTTTCCCACTGCTTTTCTCGCCTGATCGAGCACTCTGCAATTTTGGGAAAATTCCACCCACTATGTCCAACATGACTACAAACACCCACATTACTCTTTGCAGACATGTGGCACTACATAGCTACATTATGCTGTTCTTTCATGAAAGGTCAGGAGTCCTGTCCAACAGCTTTCACCTCTTAAAATTTCAAGGGTATGATTAACATCAGCAAGGCAGACTTCTACAAACCCTCTTTCCCTCTAAATGTCATTGCTGATGGTGTAGCTTTCCAGAGATCCTTTTCAACCAACAACCAATAACAGCAGGTTCACGATCTGTCCTCTGAATCAAACGCTTAGCTCTTTTGCATCCCTGATTCACACCAGTTTTTAGGATTCAATTCCTTTTGGCTTGTTGGGACATCACTTCCACAAGAGCTTCTGAAATTCTAATTTTTTCTTAGTTCCAAACAGAAAAGCAGCCTTTCCATAGAGTTTGCGAACCACCCTGTGTTTTGTCCCGTTCTTCATCTAATTATCCTGTCGTGTTTCCTTCTGGAGCACCATTGTTCCAGATTTCTGATATTCTTATGCTTTTTGTATCTTCAGTGCTTAGTGTGTACACACTGCCATGACATTGGCTCATCTCTACCTCGAGTTGAACTGGAGTCAAGAAAATGCAGGAAACAAGGGGGAAGAGTGGTATTGTCACTGGACTACGAATTTGAATTCAATAAAAATCATTAGACTTTTGATTCCAGATGACCATGAAACAATTGCCGTTAAAACCCATCTAGTTCGCTAACATCCGTTAGGCATGATCTAAAACTTAGGTCAACCTGGTGAAGCCAAACAGCATCGCAGTAAGCCATAGACAGAGCTAAATGATTCCACAACCAATGGATTGTAATGATCATTTTGAAATGCCTGTAATGTTTCATTGACTGTATTGAAGCACTTCAGAGTGCGATATGATGTATGTAGAGAACCTGAATATTATTGCACTTTGTGTAATGACCACTTTGAATATTTGTAATGTTCTTTCAAATATTTTACAAATAAGGTATACTTTTGCAAAAAAAACTCATCTGTTCTTTACGATATTTTACAAATAAAGTATATTTTTGCAAAAACAAGTCTAAGTTCTGGCACATTTCAAAGGCCAAGACTGACATGCAGAGGGATGCTTTAAAGTACCAAGGGAAGGGGAATTGTACAGAACCACTCGGGCTGTATGACTCATATTGACTGTATACGGTGAGTATTACATGTATTACAATTGTATTGAAGCACCTCTGAGTGCAACTTGATCTATGTAGACAGCTTAAATGCCATTGCAGTTTTTGTAATAGCTATTTTTAAATGTGCATCATGATTTTTTTTGACTGTATTGAAGCATCTTAGAGTGTAAAATGACCTCTGTAGAAAACTTGAATATCATTGCACTGAGATGGCCATTTTGAAATGTCTGTAATGCTCTTTCAGATATTTTTGCAACAAAAAAGTCTAAGTTCTGCAGTCTTGCCACATCTAGTCGTGAATGGTAGTGGACAATCAAACAACTTACTGGAAGAGGAGGCTTCGCGAATATCCCCATCTTCAATGATGGAGGAGCTCAGCCCGTCAGTGCAAAAGATAAGCCTGGAACATTTTCAACAATCTTAAGCCAAAAGGCCGAATGGATAATCCATCTTCATCCAGTGCTCCCCAGCATCACAGATGCCAGTTTTCAGCCAATTTGATTCACTCCACATGATATCAAGGCTGAAGACACTGGATACTGGAATGGCTATGGGCCCTGACAATATTCCGACATTAGTACTGAAGACTTGTACACCAGAACTTTCTGTGCTTCAAAACAAACTTTTTGTGCAGCTGCAACACTGGCATCTACCCAACCATGTGGAAAATTGCTCAGGTATGTCCTGTATACACAAAGCAGGACAAATCCAACCCAGCCAATTATCACCCCATGAGTTTACTCTTGATAATTAATAAAGTGATGGAAGAGGTCATCAACAGTGCTACCAAGAGGCACTGACTCAGCAATAATCTGCTTACTGATGGTCAGTTTGGGTTCCCTGCTTGGGCCACTCAGTTCCTGACTTTATTACAGCCGTGGTTCAACCATGGACAAAAGAGATGAAGCGGGATTAACTGCCCTTGACATCAAGGCAACATTTGACCAAGTGTGGAATCAAGGAGCCCCAGCAAAATTGGAGTCAATCAGAATCTCTTCTCTGGTTGGAGTCACACTTAGCACAAAGGAAGATGGTTGTAGCTGTTGGAGATCAATGACCTCAATTCCAAGATATCATTACAGGAGTTCCTCAGGGTAATTTCTTAGGCCCAGCTGTCTTCAATTACTTCATCAATTCCTTCCTTCTATTATAAGGCAAGATGTGATTGCACAATGTTCGGCAACTTGGGCTGACAAGTGGCCAGTAACATCTGTGCCACAGAAGGGCCAGGCAATGGCCAGCTTCAATGAGAGAATCTAACCATCACGTTCAATGGCATTACCATTGCTGAATCTCCCACTATCAACATTCTGGGGGTTACCATTGACCAGAAACTGAACTGGACTAGCCACACAAAAACTATGGCTACAAGAACAGAGTAAAAGTTTTAACACTGCTCGACAATCACCAGGCAAGACTGTTCTCTTCCTGTGGGGGAGCACTTCAGCGGTCACGGGCATTCAGCCTCTGATCTTCGGATAAGCGTTCTCCAAGGCGGCCTTCACGACACATGACAGCGCAGAGTCGCTGAGCAGAAACTGATAGCCAAGTTCCGCATTCATGAGGACGGCCTAAACCGGGATCTTGGGTTTATGTCACACTATCAGTAACCCCACAGCTTGCCTCCTGGACTTGCAGAATCTCACTGGCTGTCCTGTCTGGAGACAATACACATCTCTTTAACCTGTGCTTAATGCTCCCTCCACTCACATTGTCTGTAGCTTTAAGACCTGGTTGGCTGGAGAGATTCGCTTTCTAATCAGTATTCTGTAACTTGATTTTGTGTCTGTGTATGCCCTGTTTGAGAGCAGATATCCACTCCATCTGACGAAGGAGCAGCACTCCGAAAGCTAATGGCATTTGCTACCAAATAAATCTGTTGGACTTTAACCTGGTGTTGTTAAAACTCTTACTGTGTTTACCCCGGTCCAACGCCAGCATCTCCACATTACAAGAACAGGTCAGAAGCTTGGAATCCTGTGACAAGTAACTCACCTCCTGACTCGCTAAAGCCTGTCCATCATCTACAAGGCATGAGTCAGGAATGTGATGGAATATTCTGCAATTGCATGGATGATTGCAGCTCCAACAACACTCAAGAAGCTTAACATCATCCAGAAAACAGCCCACTTGATTGGCATCCCATCCACCAACATCTGTTCCCTCCACCACCAATGCACAGTGGCCGCAGTGTGTACCTGTGTGCTGCAGGAACTCACTAGTGCTCCTTAGGCAGCACCTTCCAAACCAATGATTGATGCTACGTGGAAGGACAAAGGCACCAGACACATGGGAACATCACCATCTGGAAGTTCCCACCAAGCCGCTCACCATCCTGACATGGAAATATCATAGAATCATAGAAACCCTACAGTACAGAAAGAGGCCATTCGGCCCATCGAGTCCGCACCGACCACAATCCCACCCAGGCCCTACCCCCATATCCCTACATATCTTACCCGCTAATCCCTCTAATCTACGCATCCCAGGACACTAAGGGGCAATTTTAGCATGGCCAATCAACCTAACCCGCACATCTTTGGACTGTGGGAGGAAACCGGAGCACCCGGAGGAAACCCACGCAGAGACGAGGAGAATGTGCAAACTCCACACAGACAGTGACCCAAGCCGGGAATCAAACCCAGGTCCCTGGAGCTGTGAAGCAGCAGTGCTAACCACTGTGCTACCGTGCCGCCCTTCCTACTTCCTATTTCTATTGCCTTTCTTTCACTTTTTCAGGGTCAAAACCCTGGAACGTCTTCCTGTGGGTGTAATTACATCACATGGACAGTAAAGGTTCAAGAAGGCAGCTCACTACTACCTCTCAAGGGCAATTAGGAATAGGCAATAACTATTAGCCTCGCCAGCAACACCCACATCCCAAGAGTGAATGTTTTTTAAAAGTAGGCTCAGTAACAAGGGAAGCCCTGTTTGCACTAGTCTTAGGCCTCTGGCACAAACTAGTTCCGCTCAATATGATACAAGTAAAATACTTATCTAAACAATAACTTTAGCTCAGAAATTTTACTTCATGCTTTTAACTTCAAACACAAGTTTCTTCTATTTTCAATTTTTTTCTGACACTGTTGTTTTTCTAGTTCTTGTACATTATGTGCCTAGTTATCATAGTACACTGTGTGGTGTGGTTTTACGGAAGCAGGGCCAAAAATAAAAGTTGTATGATACATCTTGATCCACGTCCACACACACATTGACATAAGATGTGTGCAAACCTGCCAGAAATACCAAATCTTAACCCTTTATTATTAAAATATTTAGTTGTTAACCAAACAATATCTGCTATTAAAATTACAGTGCAAAGTGGTGGTAACAATATCTTTAAAGTTAATTAACTTAAGCATTTCTGTTTCCTGTTTGTGACATTAGTGTAGCTTTAAGAGATTTTAAAAAAAATCATGATCTCTGCAGCTCTCACAGTCAGTGTTTCTCAGCTCACAGCCTTAGCTGATGTCATTATGTTGCCGGGCTGACTACAGTGAGACCTTTTATTCTTACTTAAGTGGTTTAAATGGGGTTGTTTATGTTTACTCTGGGATTAGTTTTACGATCCTGCATTGTTAGGAGGACAGTCATGTGTTTTTGGACAGATTTTTTTCCCAGTGAGTTTAAGATTTAATTTTTAGGTCTGAGTTGCAGTTGGGTTTTAACAGGGATAGCAAGTTGGACAGAAGTCTCTCTCTCCCTGTTTTATTTGGAAATACTGCTGGTGATCTTAAAGCAAGGTTTTGCTTTCCTGAAGGAAAGAGTCTGCTGTTAGTAGTCTGCCTAAAGTCCCTGATGTTCTGGGAAGCTGTTTTGACTTCAACCTGTTCTGAGTGTATCAAGACTGAGAGATTTCAATTCTCCAACCAAAGGACTCAATTTCCAGTGCTACGTGAGCATTAGTCTGTGCTGTGTAAAAACCTGTGAAAAGGGTTTTTTGTCTATGGGATTTTGTTGACTGGAACACTGTAGATTTCTTTGTTAAGGGTTATACATTATCATGATTGTTCGTAAGTGATGAAAGTTCTTGTTAATTTTCTTACTATACATGTTAACTATATTGTTAAATAAACTTTGTTTGATAAAAGATCACTAGTGGGTCACTTGAATCATACCTGAAGTGAAACATCTCATGCTTATCCTAGCCAAATTCAAGATGCAAAACTTATAATCCAAGCGGGCTCCATAGAACACCTTGGAGTTTCTGACCTGAACCATAACATGTTCGAAATAAAAAGCATCGATTGATGTACAGTTGACAATACTATCTTATTTACAACAGGTAATATGCACAAACTTACTTACAAATTTTAGCCAAAAGCCCTAAATTTCAAGTGAGAAAAGGGAGACGAGAGTACAATCAATACTTCTGAAAATAAGAAAAGAAGGGTCTTCACCAGAATGTTATTGTGCACGTTTTGGTGATAATCTGAGAGCAGTATTGGCACTGGATTGCCCGATTGCACCCACCCCATCCCCTCAAAAATGAGTTGCATAACCTATAGGGAATCAACCATAGCATTTGGTCAATTGCATCCATTTTGGAATGCTTAAAAGGAAAAATGGTAATGAAAGGGATGGTTGCCAACATAGGAGAGCACATACACTGTCAAAGAGTTGGAATCAGTTGATTTGGTTTTGCTCATTTCCACTTCTGAAGGCATTAACCCATACTGAGTCCCTTTGAATGAACTCACCTCCACCAGTGTAGAAACTAGGGTATTAAAAACAGCTGCTAAAAGAACAAGGGGAACAAAAGAAACTCAGCCAGTACAATATCTGATAATCATTCAGTGGTCCCTGACACCAAGGCCACACCAACAAAGGTCAAGAGCAAGGTTCAGTAAAACAAATTATTCCTCATGAGTAAACTAAGACAGGGAGCTAATAGATGGAAGGTACCACAAGAGGACATGATCCAGATACCTATACATTTACACATATTCTCCAGTCCTGTACTGAAATAAGAAGCAGAAATCTTAACTGATTGGAAATAAAGCTGGTTGTAGCATGAAAACTATTACAATCAACTAACTCAGCACACAAAACCTGGGATGCTCTAGTCTGCATAGCCAACACTATGGCAACAGTGCCAAATGGTCAGGTCTTACTTGCATTGTAGTAAAGCCCACGTCATGTTTTTTGACTCTAGGATTGTCCTTTGCACTGTTCAACAAATAATGCAAATTTACTCAGTAAAATAAGCCACAGGACTGAATTCCCAATCAGTTAAATTCTTCCAACAAAGAGTGGAACTCACCTGGATCACGGGTCAAGAAATTGTGAGCTTGCAGTCCCTGATCTTCCATACATTAATTTGAACAGACAGGTAATAAAACAGGATGTGGGTTCACAATTTCCCAATTTCCTTCTTGAAAGTGTCTCTCTTTCTGTGGTGACTGAATGCGAAATCAATCCTGAACAGTTCCACTGGCCAGTTTAATGATTAGCGGATTTGTCAACAACCATTTATTTTAACACTCCATTTCCTTTTTCACTAGCATAACAGAGACAGCACCTGAACTTTGCAATTATATCACTACCATACTGTACCATTTAATCCTGCTACATCTCCATTTTGTCATGGAATTAGCTATGTTTGGATTGAAAACAAAGTTTAGAATGCTCTACATTGATAAATTAATAAACGATCTTCATCTCAATTGACATGTAAAACCACAAGCTCACTAGGAAATAAATTGAAAAACTGCACCACAAAAGTAATAATCTCAGGATTACTCCCATTCCCACATGCTAGAAAGATCCAGAATAGGAGAATAGACCAGATGAACACATGATTGGAGAAATGGTGTAGGAGTGAGGGATTTAGATTCCGGAAACTATGGGATTGATTGTGGGGAAGATGGGACCCGTGTAAGCTAGATACATTGCACACCAGCAGGTCCAGAACCAATAACCTCACAGGGATATTCGCTCGTACTGTAGAGGAGGAATAAACTGGAGTGGTAGGGGAATGGGAACCTGAGTGGGAAGACACAAGAGGGGAAAATAAAGATAGAAATTAAGACAGAAAAGTAGAAAGCAAAAGTGAAAGGCAGAGGAAACAAAAACTAGCAGAAATTAGGGCCATTGTACAAAAAAATGTGTAAAAATGTTTAAAGAAAGGCACCGTATCTAAATGCATGTAACATTCACAGTAAAGTAGACAAATTAACTGCTCAACTAGATGTAAACATTCATGATATGATTATGATCATGCACAGTGACTAAGGCTGGGAACTGAATATCCAAGTATACTTAGATATTTAGGAAGGACAGATAGAAAACAAAAGGAGGGTGGCATGACATTGTTACTTAAGGATGAAATCAATGTAATAGAAAGGGTATTGGCTCAGATCTAGATGTAGAATCAGGGTGGAACTAGGAAGCAACAAGGAGCCAACAAATATATAGTGGGAGCTCCCTAAAGACCTCCAAACAACAGTGCAAAAGTAGCAGATTTCGTTAAACAGGAAATTAGAGATACGTGTAAAGTGTTACAGTAATCATGAATGACTTTAATCTACATATAGACTGGACAAACCAGTAATACTGTGGTGGATGAATTCCTGGAGTGTGTACAAGATTTCTTTTAAACCGCTACCAACTAGGGAACAGGCTATCTTAGCTTTGGTATTGTGCAATGAGAAAGGGTTACTTAATGAAAGCAAAGTATTGCAGATTCTGGAAGCGGAAACAAAAACAGAAAATGCTGGAAAAACTCAATGGCTGGAATTTTACTCTCCCGCCTGCCATGGGAATCGAAGCGGGTGAGGAGTGGACCATGGAAAGGTTCATTGAACTCAGGTGGGATTTTACGGCTTTGGGATGAGCGAGGCCTTAAAATCCCACCCAGTAAGTCTGAAGAGAGAAAATAGAGTTAGTATTTCAAGTCCATATTACTTCTTCAGAGTTAAGGAGAGGGATAAATGCATTGGATTGTATACTGTGCAAGAGGGAATGGATCAGCTGGAGCAGATTAGAAGGTCAGTGATTGGTGGAAGATAAGAGAGATTGCAACAAAGATGTATAGGTCACAAGATGGACAGCATGGTGGCACAGTGGTTAGCACTGCTGCCTCATAGCACCAGCCACCCGGGTTAAAGTCCAGCTTTGAGTGACTATCTGTGTGGAGTTTGCACATTCATAGAATCCCTACAGTATAGAAGGAGGCCATTCAGCCCATCAAGTCTGTACCGACCACAATCTCACCCAGGCCCTATTCCCATAACCTTCATTTACCCTGCTAATTTGCTGTCACTAGGGTCAATTTAGCACGGCCAATCAATCTAACCCGCACATCTTTGGACTGTGGGAGGAAACGTTGTTCCAATGTCTGTGTGGGTTTCTTTTGGGTGCTCCAGTTTCCTCCCAAAGTCCAAAGCTGTGCATGTTGGGTGGATTAACCATGCTCAATTGCCCCTTAGTGTGCAAAGTGTAGATTAGGGGAATTAGTGGGGTAAATACGTGAGGTTATGGGATACGTTGGTGGGTGGGCCTGGGTAAGATGCTCTGTCGGAGAGTTGGTGCAGACCCGATGGGCCAAATGGCCTCCTTCTACACTGTAGGGATTCTATGATGAGACAGAGAAAGCATTAACGGCAGGGGAAGGAGCTGGTAGTTGCATAAAGGTAAGATGATAGAACGTGTTACTGGGAGAACAAAGGCCAGTGCTTGGTGAAAGCAAAACTTAAGAACAGGTGGCAGATGGCCCAGTGGGGGAGGGGTCTTCTGGATACATACAAAAAACATTTTGGATATTTAAAAAATTGGCCATTTAGGATTGAGGTGAGGAGAAACTTCTTCACTCAGAGGGTGGTGAAGCTGTGGAATTCTTTACCACAGAGGATGTGAAGACCAAATCACTGAACATAGTGAAGAAGAAACGCCCAATCACGCAGATCCATTTAGCAATGCAGGAATTGAAAACAAGACAACAAATCCTCCATCCACGCACCAACCAAAGCGAAGAACCTCATTTGACGCACCTATACCCTTAATACCGCATACTACTCTCACCGTCTTCCAGGCACAAAAAGAAACCATCACTCCAGGGAGCATGGAAAATGTGCAGGCTTGCAGGTGAGAGTGAAACAATATGGGTCCAAACACCCCCCCGCCCCCTCCAGCTTACTCCTGGCAAATGTCCAAACTCTGGAAAATAAGCTAGATGAACTTAAAGCCAGACTCAGCTCCCAAAGGGAACTGAGAGACTGCTGTGTATTCTGTTTCACGGAGACATGGCTCACTCCTGCTTCACTGGACTGTGCCTATAATCAGAGGACTTCTCAAACCATCGAATGGACCAGACAACAGCCTTCTAATCAACATCTCTTGGTGCCTAGACATAGCAACACTGGCAAGTTGCTGCTCCCCGGGCCTAGAATACCTGACGCGAAAATGTCGCCCTACTACCTTCCGTGGGAGCTCACCTCTGTTATCCTGACAGCGGATATGAAGATCGCGCTGGATGAAATATATACCACCGCAAATAGCCTGAGATGAAACATCCCGAAGCTTTGTTCATCGTGGCCGGGGATTTCAATCAAGCCAAGCTCAAGAGAGTCCTACCAAGATACCACCAACACGTCTCCTGTTCCACCAGAGGCCCAAACATTCTAGACCGCTGCTACACAAATATCAAACATACCAGTGCTCTATCGCTCACTCACACTTTGGCAAATCAGACCACAAGGCTGTGCTCCTGCCCTTGGGTTACAAGCAAAAATTGAAATAGGAGAATCCGTTAAAGGAAGTTGTGAAATATTGGTCTGTGGAATCGAATGATCTCCTTTGAGTCAGTAGACTGGTCACGATTTAAAAACTCAGTGACCAACCTGAACAAGTACGCCACCACAGTAACTGTCTTCATTAATAAGTGTTCAGAAGACTGTGTGCCAAAGAAGCAAATCCACATGTTTCCCAACCGGAAACCAAGGATGAACAGGGATATCCACTGCTGAAGTCCCGGTCTCATACAGTCATAGAGGTTTACAGCATGGAAACAGGCCCTTTGGCCCAACCTGTCCATGCCACTTTATTTTTTAAACCCCTAAGCTAATCCCAATTGCCCGCATTTGGCCCATATCCCTCCATACCCATCTTATCCATGTAACTATCTAAATGCTTTTTAAAAGACAAAATTGTACCCGCCTCTACTACTACCTCTGGCAGCTTGTTCCAGACACCTCACCACCCTCTGTGTGAAACAATTGCCTCTCTGGACACTTTTGTATCTCTCCCCTCTCACCTTAAAACTACGCTCTCTAGTTTTGGGAAGAGATATTGACTATCTTATCAATGCCCCTCATTATTTTGTAGACCTCTATAAGGTCACCCCTCAGCCTCCTACGCTCCACAGAAAAAAGTCCCAGTCTATCCAGCCTCTCCTTATAACTCATACCATCAAGTCCCAGTAGCATCCTAGTAAATCTTTTCTGCACTCTTTCCAGTTTAATAATATCCTTTCTATAATAGGGTGACCAGAACTGCACACAGTATTCCAAGTGTGGCCTTACCAATGTCTTGTACAACTTCAACAAGACGTCCCAACTCCTGTATTTAATGTTCTGACCGATGAAACCAAGCATGCCGAATGCCTTCTTCACCACTCTGTCCACCTGTGACTCCACTTTCAAGGAGCTATGAACATGTACCCCTAGATCTCTTTGTTCTGTAACTCTCCTCAATGCCCTACCATTAACTGAGTAAGTCCTGCTCTGGTTCAATCTACCAAAATGCATCACCTCACATTTGTCAAAATTAAACTCCATCTGCCATTCGTCAGCCCACTGGCCCAATTGATCAAGATCCCGTTGCAATCGGAGATAACTTTCTTTACTGTCCACTATGCCATCAATCTTGGTGTCATCTGCAAACTTACTAACCATGCCTCCTATATTCTCATCCAAATCATTAATATAAATGACAAATAACAGTGGACTCAGTACTGATCCCTGAGGCACACCACTGGTCACAGGCCTCCAGTTTGAAAAACAACCCTCTACAACCACCCTCTGGCTTCTGCCAAGAAGGCAATTTTGTATCCATTTAGATACCTCACTCTGGATCCCGTAAGATTTAACCTTATGCAACAACCTACCATGCGATACCTTGTCAAAGGCCTTGCTAAAGTCCATGTAGACAACATCAACTGCACTGGCCTCATCTACCTTCTTGGTTACCCCTTCAAAAAACTTAATCAAATTTGTGAGACATGATTTTCCACTCACAAAGCCATGCTAACTGTCCCTAATCAGTCCTTGCATCTCTAAATGCCTGTAGATCCTGTCTCTCAAAGTACCTTCCAACAACTTACCCACCACAGATGGGTCTGAGGTGTTCAAGTCAGGCGACCCTGAGCTATACAAGAAATCCAGATATGATCTTCAGAGATCCATCAAAGATGCCAAAAGACAGTACCGGACCAAGCTAGAGTGCCAGTCTAGCCAGATGGACTCCCATCAACTATGGCAAGGTCTGCAAGACATAACAAGCTACAAGATGAAGGCATGTAAAATCGCTCAATGTATTTTATGCCTCTTTTGAGCAAGAGGTCAGCAAGAGCATGCCCTCTACCTGGAAGCCTTGGCCAAACCCATATCCAAGGTCACCATCACATACGTCAGTGCAGCCTTCTTGAAAGTCAATCCACGAAAGCGACTGGCCCGGATTGGGTACCCGGACGAATACACAGATCATGCGTGGACCAGCTGGCGAGGGTATTCGCGGACATCTTCAACCTCTCTTTTCACCAATCTGAGGTCCCTATCTACTTCAAGAAGACAACCATCATCCAGGTACCAAAGAAAAGCCAGGCCGTCTGCCTTAATGACTATCGTCTGGTGGCTCTGATGTCCTTCATTATGAAGTGCTTCGAAAGGTTAGACATGACACAAATCATTTCTGGCCTCCCAGATTGCCTGGATCCACTACAGTTTGCCTATCGTCGCTACAGGTCCACAGCACGCGCCATCTCCCTGGCCCTACACTCAACCCTGGAACTCCAAGATATAACAAAGACGCTTATGTCAGACTCATATTTATTGACTACAGCTCAGCCTTCAACACCATTATTCCAAAAAAACTCATCTCCAAGGCCTGGGGCTCAGCTCCTCCCTCTGTGACTGGATCCTGAACTTCCGAAACCACAGAACGCAATCAGTAAGGATAGGCAACAACACCTCCTCCATGATCATCCTCAACACCGGTGCCCCACAAGGCTGTGTCCTCAGCTCCTACTATATTCCTTTTACACTTATGACTGTGTGGCCAAATTCCCCAACAACTCGATTTTCAAGTTTGCTGATGACATCACTGGATCTCAAACAATGATGAGACGGAGTACAGGAAAGAGGTAGAGAATATGGTGAACTGGTACGACGAAAATAATCTCTCCCTTAATGTCAACAAAATGGAGATAGTGATCAACTTCAGGAAGCATCGTGGACGACATGCCCCTGTCTACATCAGTGGGGACGAAATGGAAATGGTCAAGAGCTTCAAGTTTCTCAGTATTCAGATCACCAACAACCTGTCCTGGTCCCCCCCATGCTGACACTATAGTTAAGAAAGACAGCACGATGGCACAGTGGTTAGCACAGCTGTCTCACAGCTCCAGGGACCCGGGTCCAATTCCCCGCTTGGGTGACTGTGTGGAGTTTGTACATTCTCCCCGTGTCTGTGCGAGTTTCCTCCCACAGTCACCCAAACAGGTTAGGTTGATTGGTTATGCTAAATTGACACTTAGTTCCCTGGATGTGTAGGGATTAGCGGGGTAAATGCGTGGGGTTGTAGGGATAGGGCCTGGGGTGAGATTGTTGTCAGTGCAGACTCAATGGGCCGAATGGCCTCCTTCTACACTGTAGGGTTTCTATGATCTATGATTTAAAAGCCCACCAACACCTCTACTTTTTCAGAAGGCTAAGAAAATTTGGCATGCCTGCTACGACTCCCACCAACTTTTACAGGTGTACCATAGAAAGCATTCTTTCTGTTTGTATCACAGCTTAGTATGGCTCCTGCAAGAAACTACAAAGGGTCATTAACAAAGCCCAGACCATCACTCAATCCAGCCTCCCAAATACTGACTCTGTCCATACTTCTTGATGCCTCAGAAAAACAGCCAGCATAATCAAGGACCCCATGCACCCCAGACATACTCTCTTCCACAAGTCTGAGGACACGCATCAACCAACTCAAGAATGGCTTCTTCCCTGCTGCCATCATTTTTGAATGGACCTCCCTCATATTAAGCTGACCTTTCTCTATGCTCTAGCTATGACTGTAACACAACATTCTGCACTCTCTCCTTCTCCATGTAAGGTATGTTTTGTCTGCTAAGTGTGCAAGAAGCAATATTTTTCGCTGTATACTAATACGTGACAATAATAAATCAAATCAAAAGGAAATTGATTTGTAGACTCTCAAAGGTGTCAAGGAGTATGGTGAAAGTGGGGGAGAATAGTGTTGAGACACAGGATCAAGCATGATCATATTGAATGACAGCACAGGCTTGAGAGGTCGAAAGACCTATTCCTGCTCCTGTTTTCTGTGTCACAATGTTCTTTTCCCTCATTCCAATGGAGATTTTGGATATGCCTCGAACTTTGCTTTGAGGGACTTTCTATAATTTCCTTCCAGATAAAAATTACACAGTTAAATATAAATACATTTATTTGTAGATAAAATATTTCATTTGGTTAAATTATCCCTCAGGCAGCCAAACATTGGAAGAACTTTAAATAGTACTCTTTCATGTACTTTGGCCCAAGTTCTAAGCCTTACAAAACATAACGTTCACTTTGTTGACTGTCATCAAGGTGACTTCCTTTATGACATTAAATTGCTTTTATTAAAACGCTTCAAAAGAATATGAAGTACAATTTAATCTGGTATGGCACTTTATTATAATGTTAGTAGATACAATTCAATTTAATTTGCCAAAGTTACTCAACAATTTTAATCACATGGTGGCACAGTGGTTAGTACTGCTATCTCACAGCAGGTTTGACTCACGGCTTGGGTCACTGTCTGTGCAGAGTCTGCACGTTCTCCCCGTATCTATATGGGTTTCCTCTGGTTTCCTCCCATAGCCCAAAAGACATGCTGGTTAGATATATTGGCCATACTAAATTCTCCCTCAGTGTACCTGAACAGATGCTGGAGTGTGGCAATTCGGAGATTTTCACAATAACTTCATTGCAGTGTCACTAATAAATATTTTGCGATATCTATGGCAAGGGCAGAGCAAAAATATATTTAAATTGATGAAAAATCAGGCACCATAAGCCCATGATTTCCCCATTGATGAGTACTGCTGGGGGAAGCTCAGCCTATTCTAAAGCAGACTCTCCACTAGACTGTAAAGGAAAAACAGTCAAACACTGGTGTATGGTTTTTTTTGAAATGGAGGTGGACTCATTTTGTGCCACGAGCCATCTTGAGCCTGTGCGACCAGACTCCCAATATTTGCATTAATGTTGGAAATACTCAGCTGGTCAAGCAAAATCTATGGGGACAAAGGGAGTTAACATTTCAGGTTGATGACGAACCTTCACCTCGTGAAATGCAGACTGTGTTTCTCTTCACAGATGCTACTTGACCGAGAGTATTTCTAGCATTTTCTGTCTTTATTTCAGATTTTCAGCATCTGCAATATTTTACTTTTGTGTCTAAACTCCAATCCCCTGTCTAAAGATTTAACACGTGGCCACTTAAATGTGAGAGAGTAATAAGAAATGAAATAATTGAGAAAATTACAACAATAGACATAAATGTACTTTGTAATTAGCAGACAGGTGTAGAAAGATCCCAAATCCAGTTCATTTGAAAAGACATTCAATCTAACCTGGATTACAGGAGAAAAGCACAGGTGTAGGTTTTTAGGTATAAGATATCAGTAAATCAATCAACAATACTGCTGATATTTGGCATTGTTGACCATCTGGAAAATTAATTTTCTACTGAGATGCATTAAAATTCACACTGAATCATGGTATATATAACAAAGCAGTTTAATCAGGTGCCTGTATAAAATACGAGATATTACAAGTGCATATTAATATTCTTAAACTAAATATCATACTAAGATTAAATCAATTTGAATTACATTTGACCCTTGTGAATTTACAGTTACTTGCATACAGTGAAGAGGCAGAGTCCTGTAGTTTTTTAAAATCAGGAAGCAGACTTATATATATTGAAAGTTGTCAACATCATCTAACAATTTACTACTTTATCACCAGAATTCCAGATATCTACAGTTTTTGTTTGCTTTTCAAAGCTAAATAAAGAAAAATGTTAGGATTACAAATATATCCAAACATTTATCACTAATCAAATTGGGTTCTGTTATGTACAATAAAAAAATAAATTATTCACAGTTTTTATATATTTTCCGATTAAACAACTACAATTTTCTAGTAGATTCTGAAATCACTGCATGGCATTCTCCTGTTGGATGCTGTGTTCTGCACAGCTTTCATTTGGTAAATACTTTATCTGCTTTGGTTTTGCATGAAGATTAAGCTTCATGATTCAGTGATGCACAACAGGAACACAAGGTACTGCCTCATCAGTGCAGGGCTCTGGGTAGCTCAATTGTTTCAATGTCTTCCCGAGCATCCCAGGCAGTGTTCCAAAATATTTTTTCCAGAATAATGGCCTTAACTTTCAATGCTTTGGCACTTTCACGCCACCTATTTTCTGTCTCTCTTGTCCTCCACTTACTCCATTGAGCCATGCCATGTTTCCTGCACCAACTCAGCTCATTTGTCAAGATGAAATCCATCAATGGCTCTTCCTCTGACTTTTATCATCCTGCACTTCTCCCCATACTGAGAATAGGGCTTCTGCTGTATACCACCTTAGTTGCTACTGACTTCCACCAACATTAAGAAATGCTAATGTGAATCCATGTCCCACAAGTCTGTTCCCGACAAATCCTGCTCAACAAATCAAATAGTCGGCCAGGCTCTCAATATCTGGCTCCATTAACTAAGGGTATCACAAAATATTCAGAGTGACACTGAAGCACATACCTAAAGAGTAACAAGGTGGTGTTGGAAGCAAAGCTCAGTGAAGAAAAGCCTTGTTTCAGTGTTGAAGGCTTGGAGGCAACCCAAGAATTGTTTTTTTTTCTACTTAAGGTGGAGGTGAGGAGATTTTTACATACATACAAAGTTAAGCTCATTGAAGTTGTGCACCCTAATTGATTTTTGAAACAAGATGGCATGAAGAGCCAACCTTTTAAGCCAGTCTTTCCTTCAACTTGCTTCAAGTTCTCAAAAATGTGAAAAATCTTAATTTTAATTGTGCAGTTTGTGCATTCGAAAGATTTCTTTCAACGATATTTCTTAGTACCCCCCCCAAATGGTCCTCATCAAACCTCAAAGCCAAATTTGCTGGGAAGGATTGGACAAGAGGACAATTGCAAATCACCATGAATGATAGAGCACTAGCCAAGAGCACTAATCATTGGCTCAGTTAACAGCTTTCTTACCCAAGGCAAAGATTGTGGGTTGGAATTCCACACTCGGAAGTGAGTGCATTGAGAATGTTGCACTGCAGAGATCCACCATTCAGACAAGCTGCTCTAAACGTTAAAGTTCTAGTGAGAAAGCAGTAGGTTTGGAAATTTAACAATGTGTCATATGAGAAAGAGCACCTTTAAATCAAACTTGATTAGGAAAACAATGTGGCTGGATTTTACATTTCCGTGCTTGCCTGCTTACAGGGTGGCACAGCGTTTAGCACTGCTGCCTCAACGCCAAGGACCCAGGTTTGATTTCTGCCTTGGATGACTGTGTATGTGGAGTTTGCACATTCTCCTAGTGTCTACGTGGGTTTCCTCCAGGCACTGCGGTTTCCTCCCACAGTCCAAAGATGTGCAAGTTCGGTGAATTGGCTATGCTAAATTGTCCTTTTGTGTCTAAAGTTGTGTAGGTTAGGTGGATTAGCCATGGTAAAATGCATGGGATTATGGGGATAGGCAGAGGGGTGGGCCAAGGTACGATGCTCTTTCCGGGAGTCGATACGAGACTCAATCAGGCCTTATGCCTTCCTTCTACACTAGGGATTCTACAACATTAGATAGGTAAGTGCAGGATTGGAAAACCCTAGCTTATAAATCTTATCTCTGCTAAATCTGCACAGCCAATAACTAACCTCGTTGGGGGTCAAACCCGATTGTCAGTGCATCAGTTTGTCAAATTCAACTGGTTGCGTGTGTGACACAACTACTCAATCTTTACACTTCTGGGGTTCAAGAATCTTTAAGTTCAATTTATAATCATGTATATTAACTTTTTGAATGTGGCTCCCAAATTCAAAATGAACAAAGGGAACCAAGCAACTCAGAAAAAAAACAGGTAACTAAAGTGTTTTGAAGCATTTTTTGATGAGAGTTAGAATGAATGGGTTATTCTGGTTAAAAACAAAATAAATGTGGACATTATTTTTGCTTTATTATTAAAATAAGAAATGTGGAAAAAAGAAATCAGTGGCATGTCGGGTCAAACATCTGCTGGAAAATTCAGGTCATTATTAAATCAGTAATAGGGGCCATAAATCTGGATTGCCACTAGTTGAAGATGGAAATTGAAGGATTAAACCCTCCCCCCCCCCCCCCCACAGAATTATTAGAATTTTCAATGTTTTAATTTGGATTGAAATATGGCACAATGTATGATTTTCCTCCCACACTTGACCCATACACTCAATGCTGACATGTACATGCAACGCATTGTATTTCTTCCATCTGTGGCCAATGTATATTTATGGTGCACTGCTACAATGAAGCAGTGTCGCCATCTGGTGTGCCAATAGTGTCGTACAATTTTCAATAATCATGCAATTTTTCTAATGGGGGAGTGGTTGTTCCTAGCTGCTCCAGAAACTGGGAGAGTTGGATGTCTTCCTTACCCATAAAATGAGCAGTAACGTATTGTAATGCTGCATCATTATTCATTTTCTAGTTTAAAAAAGGTGATGTGTGTTGCCAAACAGAACACAACTATTGGCTTCTGATGTGTACAATAAATGACAAATGTTAGTCAATCTTATAACCACATCAAAAATTATTTCCATATGTTCTCTCCTCAATGCCAAGATAATACAGATATAGGAGAAAGGCATCAGAGGTTTGCAAAAACAGATAGCAGGGCGGGGATGGTTAAGAGAGAGTGGTTTGATTGTAAATTAGGGGAAGCCTTCATTAAGATTTGATAAGTCAACCTGCAATCAGAACAGCATTCTGATGAAGAGTCCCACTGAAACAGTGAAATACCATTTCATTTTTCAGACAATGATTGAGTTAACATTTTTGTATGGCATTCTTTTGTCTGCTATTTTAGCACGGAGATTAACCTGTCGAAAACAAAAAGATCAAATCCTGAATTGGAACTGTAGATAGTTGAACATAATACTAAAGGTTTAAGGCATTCACCTAAGATTGCCAAGAGTGGCAATAGGTTTAACGCAGAAATCATAGTGTCATTAGATTAGATTTACCATTTATTTTCCTACTCAGGAGTTTCTGTAATCCACATAGTTTTGCAGGTTTATTTTTAGCTCTAAGTTAGAACATAAAATGCCAGAAGTAAACGGTGTCTGAAAAAGATGGAGGTACACCATACAATTTGTCTGTTATAACACACAATAAATTGTAAGCTCCATACATACACTTTGAAGACCTATATCAGTCAGATATGATAGGGATATTTTAACCACCCATGGTAGCTTTTGAGGGTGGGGGAAGTAAAAATTAATTTAGGGCAACCTGACCACAAATTTCTAGTTTTAACAGAGGTGGGTCAGCGTGTTGGGGACCAGGTGACCAACCTGCTCCCAGGAAGTTGATAAGGATGCAAGTAGAAAGTTTAATATTTTAAAAAATATTTTAATGCCTCCATTTCCTTTATTTTAATACCTGCGAGTCGTGTGTCTCAGGCCTGAAGGACAATGTGAAGAACTGGAATGATCAGAATGAATGGAATGTGGGCATGAGGGGCAAACCGAACAAACAAACCTCCTCCACAACTTGTCTTACATTTCCTGCAGTCTGTTCAGCCCTCTCCAGTGATCTGTCTGGTCTTCTCCATTACTCAATCTGTTGTTCCAACCTCCCCCCTGCCCCACATCCCAGACCCGGGCATTTGTCCAATCCTCCCCAATGATTGGGAGGGTCCAGCTCATTGATCTCTGGCTGCGAACTGGCCCTCAACCAACCATGCAATAGAAATCAAAACAAAAAAAAAAACAGATTGTGCCAAGTACTTGGAAGTACTTCCAAGTTTTCCAGATACTAAACCTGTCCACTCGCACCCAGTTATCAACCCCAACTTCAAAGGTAATTCTTAACACAGCAATTCTGCACATATACAGCAAAATAACTTTCCCATGCACTGAATGCTGAATGAGGTACTGCAACTGAAAGTCTTTTTTGGATTACAGTAATTTGCAGTACAATGTGATAAAAGCAGCCTTGTAATTTTTTTTGACAGAAATTCAATATTCCAGTTTTAGAATAAAAGTTTTAGACTAACGTAACACAAGAAACAATGTTTAAAAAAATCTCATTCTTCCACCCCACCCCGGCCCATACAAGTCTACATGATACAAAAATAGTTACAGTCTGATAAATGAGAAACTGTGTGCAAAATGTAACAGAATGGCACAACAATCATTCAAACCTTTCTTTCTCAAACAGAGGTTTTACTATTCCTTCATAATTCGGACACAGAAATATGTCACCACTTTCGTCTTATCTCCATGCTAGCACACAATTATTTCTGATAAAAACAGTTGTCAGTTTGATGGCAACAACAATGCTGGAGACTAATGTCCAGCTGCTCAGTCAATCCACAGCTCATTCTATGAAACCAGTTTTTCCTACTTTAATCATTTACTGAGAGGACTGGGAACATCTAACAAATTAGCTGGTGTGGAAAAAAAACAAAGATTAGTGTAATACTGATACTTGTCACTAGATGTCACAAGCATACTACATGGGATTAGACTATTGTATACCAATTATTTTCTACACTTGGTCAGTTTGAATCCAATGCTGAACTCTGAAATTTGCACTGATTTTCTGGATACATCATAGCAGTTTCAGTGTTTGAGATTTATTCGTCTTTCAATTGCAATTTAAACAAAGAATAAAAGTGCCGTCTTTTAATGAGAAGCTTCCTCCTCCTCCCTATTCTTACCCCTGAAAGTGCACTGGGTGCCAATTAACTTCCAGTATCTTGACCAAGTGGCCATTTGTGCTGGCACATATTCCGTGAAGGGAGACTATCTTACCTTGGAAGATAATCAAAATGGAATCCAATCCTGTCCTTGCCTGACATCTGCATTCACACTTCTAATAAAGCTCACTTGATAGCGGTCAGATGCCAGGACTGTGGCTGATTTTCCCCTTTTATACTACCTTAGCTAAGGCCAGTTACCTCAGCGTGGACCAAGGATCAAAACTTGGACTCTTTGGTCTATGTTGCTCACTTATACACTGGGCAGTGCATTTATTAATGAGCCATTAGAGGAAGACTAAATTCTTTTTTATTTGAAAATTACATTGAAGGCCTTTGTACAGTAACACTGAAAATATTTGGGCAGTATTTATATTAATCTTTCTCAAGTGAAAATCATTTGAGTTTGATGCAAGATGACTTTTGATTCTTCTGGATTATAAATTGGCCAAATGATCTAACCAGTGATTAAAGTAAAAATCCGAATTGCAATAACCTCTTAAGGCAATCATTCCTGTGACGCTGATCAAGGATATGTTCGCTGACTCGTGCAATATTGTAGGCATCACTGAGGCATGCAAGTGAAAGACAACTACAAAGTTGGAATTTTCAAAAGAAATCAATTAATTACAACATTCTTTCACCATGACAGCATCAACTGAGAGAGACTGTCATCTGGATGGACAGATTATGGCTGATTTCTTTATACAGAGTACAGCTCTGCGTTGGCTAAAACAAAAATCAGTAGATGGGGGTTATTTCCGCAAGTCCTAAATTCATGCCATTTATTTATCACAAAAATATGACGGTCCTTTCTTTTCATCACTGTTACCCTCTGCTGAAGGGACCAATTCTTATCATGGTAAGATTTCAATGAGGACTGACAGCCCTCCAATACCTTGCTCAATAAGACTTTCTTGATCATGATTCCAGACATCGAATGTCAGTCAGTAGGCTATTTAAACTGCTTAGCTGATCACAGTCAAGCCCAATGTTGTTCTCAGCCAACATTCACATTTTCCAACAGGTCACTATATAAAATCAAGACTAGAAATCAGAGCTAAATTTATTCTTCCTAGCTCTGGACCCGGAGGCCATTTGTAATCCTCAAGATATTCAAACTACATCAGACAAATTAATACTGCTGGGTGCTAGAATTTAGAATCTTCCTGATCCCGATGGGTTGCCTTTACCAGTCATGAGAAGCAAGCACATCCGTACTTTCACTGAAGAATGACAGTTAAGATGGTAAGCATGACTAGGTCTCATTACTGTAACATTCTATCAGAAATAGAGGGGGGACATCTATTCCAGATTTTAAAATCATTAGATATTAAAACATTTGGTCAAGGAATTCTTTGTTTGCTAAAGTTTGAAGAGATTAACTTTAATGATTTTGACCAAACATTTCAATGTTGCTGTTTTAGCATGCCCTGAAGGATAAACTCTCCCTCAGACACTTGAGCTGCTCCTCCCCAAGTTTGATTTTGTCCTCCAGCTCTCTCTGTTCAATGATGAGAGCAGATTTCATCTTTACAAAGTGAGTATAGTCCTGAAGCTCGTCCTCTGACAGGTGCTTGACCAGGATATTATGGACAGCATGCTCCCTGCGGTCCACATGTTCCTTCAGCTCTTTGGCCTCTTCAAGCTGTGCTGTGAGTTGTTTTTTCTTTTCAGTCAATGCATGCTGAAAATTAAAATAAACAGTGCTCGTCAATTTGATTTGCGTTCCCTTTTTTTTTCTGTACTTCCCTCCATTGTCCCCCAGCTATTGTATCATGCTAAAGGTAGCCACAGGAAGCTGCAGTTTTGTGGCACCTTTCCCAAATAATTATTATTCATATGTGAATGCAGTGAATGTTAGCATGCTACATGGTTGTGACAGGCATCAACAGTTGAAACCCATTCTGTTCTCTGTTTTGCTTCATTCATGGGACATGGGCATCACTGGATGGCCAGCATTCATTGCCCATCTCTAGTTGCCCGAGGGCAGTTGAGAGTCAACCACATTGCTGTGGCTCTGGAGTCACATGTAGGCCCGACCAGATAAGGACGGCAGATTTCCTTCTCTAAAGGACATTAATGAACCAGGTGGGTTTTTCCGACAATGGTTTCAGTAGACCCTTAATTAGAGATGTTTATTTTTGAGTTCTAATTCCACCATCTGCCGAGGCAGGATTCAAACCTGGGTCCCCGGAACATTAGCTGAATTTCTGGATTAATAGTCTAGCAATAATACACTAGGCCATTGCATCCACATGTTTCAATGAAGTTGTCTGATAGCAAATTAAGAGCATGGACACTGCTTGTTTTTATCATATAAAATAAAGTAGATGAAACAGCCTTTTTTCGAGCTTCCGAAACTACTATTAAAAACAAGATGCTATAAAGCATCTAGAGTATTTTTTGTTTCTTCCTTGGGCTTGCTATTTGGTGTGGAAATGCCAGCCAATTCAGTACAGAATCAATCCTAGAACATTTATGACCTCAATACCCTGCTAGACAGTGCACACTCACTTGAACATCAAGAAAATCAAATATACTACACTGAATTATGCGAGATTTCTGGTATTGTTAGATGTATCATATGAGTAACCCCTACTAACCCAATTTTTTTGTAGGAAGAATGTCAAAATTATCCTAAACATTTAAAACTAAATTTTACAATAAGTAGCTACAAAGCAGAATTTGGCATATTGGTTGTAAATGAAGGAAATGATCTACTTCCATTGTGGTTTCAATCTCATCTGTCAAGTTCCATGTAATTATAAAGCAACGAGTGGGCACTACCACAACATGTCATTATCTTCAAGATGGTGCAAAGGAAAAGGGTTTTTCATATTCTTTTATAGGGACGAGATTTTGATGTACTTTTAGATGAGAACAATGAAATTGATGGTAGACTGGGGCAGCATAAAGAAGCTGGGGGAGGAAGGGGGGGGTGTTATCTGTTTATTAATTTTCTATGCAGATAAATTGGTTGGTTTTCCATAAAGAGACAGCAACAATTACCGTGGCTGTTTTGAAGCACTTGTATTTTTGTTTAGATATGAGTATAATGTAACTAGTTTTACATTATACAATTTGGGTCAACAATGTGGCATGTCAAGTCCCAGTAACCTTTATGAAGACCACCAATCATGGAGTGATATTTCACCAGGTAGTGATTAGAGGTGGGATCTTCTCAGAATATCCTCACACAGTAAGACCCAAATTCAATCTGTGCCAGTTAGAAAGTGGAAGCCAGATACTTCTTCAAAAGGCAAAGGGATTTAAAAAAAGCATAGTGCTGTACAATCCATTCTAATGTTTTAATGGACTCCTTTTTCAGCTTCCAATTATTATTCCCTTTCTCTATTACTTGAGGACAAGAGAAGTGGATTGGGGACGGGTTGTGGAGAGCAGGTTGAACCTTGCTGATATCCCACCACTGGGCTGGAAGTATGAAGTCACTGTAGATATAGATGAAGAGAGGATGCAAATGGCTGTTGGCTGCACTGCAAGGCCCAGCTCACTAAAAACAATTTATTGAACTTCCAGAGAGCATAAGAATACATTTATTAACTGGAATTTTCTGATAATACCTACCTTTTCTTCCTCAGATGTATCAGGATCCAAGTTATTCAAGGCATTCTCTACTCTAGCAAGTCGGCCTGAGAGAGACAGCAACAGATTCACAACTTTATCCAGATCCCCGATGAACATTCGGTACTTATCAAACTCATTTGGTTTGCAGACATTCTTCACCATTCGTTCAGCCTCTTCTCCCAGCACACAGTTTGCACTGATGTCTTCCAAGAGGCTCTTCTGGGCCTCATGCAACACTGAGAGTTTCTTGCTAAGACTGCTAATTAATTGTTTCTGTGGAAATTTATAAGGAAAAAAATGATTAGGAAAGGGCTTGCTAAATCCAAAATGATTTGAAAACGTACATCTCCATATGACATGTGATATTCTTTGGCAGAAGCAGCTTAAGCACAGGCCTGGACCAAAATAATGGCTGCTGGGCATCTAAGATTTTTTTTCTGCCCTTCCTGCTGACCTTGCTTGGCACCTGCTTCTTATCATCATCCAAGACTATTCTACATCTAGGAAAAATGTGATACCTTCTTTTCTATCAACTTGTTGTCCTCTTCTTCCTCATCCTCTTGCTCCTTTAAATATTCCTCAGTCATCTTTGGGAAGTCCTTCATTTTGTTCAACAGTTCAGCCTTGGCAGCAGATGTACTATAGTAAGTGGAGCAAGAAGTTGAGCTAACCATTGGGGTTGGGGAGGTGGCCTGCGCAGTACACCTGCAAATAAACAGACAGTTATCACATTCCTCTGTATGAGAAACTCAGACAAGTTGTAAAAACATCCCAATAAAATAAATCAAGTACTCTTCCCTCATGAATTTATTATTACGTGGCTTACATCAAATATACAACATAGAAAGACTATTTGGCCCAATTAATCTGTGTTAGTGTTTATATTCCGCACAAGTTTCCTTACATTCCATCTAACTCATCCCAACATTTCAGAGTCTGTCTATTAACTTTCCTCGTCTACTTGTGTAGTTTTCTTCTGAAACCGTCTAAGTTGTTTGCTAAACCACTTCTGTGGTTATGGGTTCGATATTCCAACCACTCAGTACAGACATTTCTTACTTCTGGATTTATTAATTACGGTCAAGGATTTGCCTAGCAGCAACCTATAACTGCAACACTATTCTGCACACTCTCCTTTCCTTCTCTCCTATGTACTCTATGAACGGTATGTTCTCTGTATAGCACGCAAGAAACAGCACTTTTAACTGTATCCCGATACATGTGACAATAAATAAAATCAAATTTTAAAAAACAGTAACAAGAATGTAAAAAGGCCTGAAAGGTAGAAATCAGCCCAGCAACAGTAACAGCCAGCCTTTCCAGGGGTAGGCATGCCTCTAATAGTGATCAGGGCATTCCAAAGGCATGAGAGCATCTGAAGATAATCAGGTGTGAATTGTCCAGTAGTAGAAACAGATTACTTAGATAACTGCTATAAAATGTTAATTTCCATACGCAGAAACAGTTTACCTAAATGAATGGGTGATTCAGGACTATAGAAATGCTGAACTCTAAAAAGGGAATAATTTGAAATACGTAGTCAGCTGACTCTCAAGTTTGAAATAACAAAAGAAAAAGTGTAACAGTTACCCCCCTCAGAAGCAGACAGCCTCTTCCACAACTCGCATCCAGAACCCAATCCACACCTCACAGAAGGAGGCTAGGACACATTTCATGGTCAAGGGGCTCTGTAACATCTGTCACTCCTCAGAGATGCTATAATGTTGCATCCAAATTTTAGAGACAAGGCATTGTAGAAACTTTCGTAAAGGCAGTTTAAATATTCTTGTTGGACCAGGAAAAGACGTTTCCCAGACTTGATCATCAGCCCTGTATTGTGTGGTAACTATAAGCTGGATTTGACTTATAGATTTATTTAAGTTGGATATTGTTTGGCAAAGCAAAGTCTTGGTGAGCTCAAGAATCGTAGATATATTTTGAACAAGGGATAATTTCAACATAAACTGTGTGTTTAGTTATTCATGTACTTAAGTGTCTTAGAGTATTGTAGTCCTTTGGTTATATGATGACAGGACCACCTCTTCACTGGGTTTTATGTGACTCCTCACAATATTCCGAAAAAGCTATACAACCACCACGAACCGGTGTTTCAAGTTGGGACACCCTCACCGGTGAGGTAACATCAGTGTGGTTCATGACGTTACCTTGTATTTAAGAATTCTTGTTATGGGTTCTCCCACAGGTGGAATTATTCTCTCTACATCTACCTGCCCGAACCATTCATAATTTTAAAGGGCTCTATCAGGTTAATTCTGTGTTGTCTGTTTGCCAAGGAGAAAAAAAACCCATCAATCTGTTCAATCCTTCCCAATATCTATAATCTTTCAGTTCTGTTAGCATCCTTGCAAATCTTGTTTACACTTTCACCAGAGCTTATACATTGTTTTCAGGATGCAGACTAGAACTGTGCACAACTCCAAGTGTGACATGACCAGAATCCTACACATATTTAGCAAACCTTCACTGCTTCTGAATTCTATACCCTTTGAAATAAATCAGTGTTGTTATTTTTTAATTGATTTGCTGATCTGCGATGCTGCTTAATGATTAGTTCACCCATATCGCTTTGCTCTTCAACCCTGTTTTCTAAGATGCAAGTGATATTTCTGTTTTTCCTACCAAAGTACCACCTAAAAGGATGAGGGCAGAAGATACATGGGAACACCACAACCTGGAAGTTCCTTTCCCAGCCGCTCACCATCCTGACTTGAAAATATATCGCTGTTTCTTCATTGTTGCTGAGTCAAAATCATGAAACTCCCTCCTTAATAGTACAGTGGGAGCACCTACAGCACATGGACAGCAATGGTTCAAGACAGCTCACCACCACCTTCTCAAGGGCAATTAGGGATGTGCAATAAATGTTGGCCTTGCCAGCAACGCCCACATCCTTGAATGAATAAAAATGATCCTGAATTCAAATCCCAGTAACTGCATTGATCTCCTCTTGTCCCACCAAAATTCTTAGATGAGAAAAAATTACTCAGCCAGTCTTCTGCATATGATTGGTGTGGCATACAAACGGACAGGATGCGGCTCAACTTCCTTCAGCAGTTAACTAGCCTGTCAAATGTACCTAACGGCCACTGGGTCCAATATTTGAGAGTCCACATTGTCTATGGAACTGTAGCACAGTGGTTAGCACTGCTGCTTCACAGCTCCAGGGACCTGGGTTCGATTCCCGGCTTGGGTCACTGTCTGTGTGGAGTTTGCACATTCTCCTTGTGTCTGCGTGGGTTTCCTCCGGGTGCTCCGGTTTCCTCCCACAGTCCAAAGATGTGCGGGTTAGGTTGATTGGCCATGCTAAAAAAAAAATTGCCCCTTAGTGTCCTGAGATGCGTAGGTTAGAGGGATTAGTGGGTAAAATATGGAGGGATATGGGGGTAGGGCCTGGGTGGGATTGTGGTCGGTGCAGACTCGATGGGCCGAATGGCCTCTTTCTGCACTGTAGAGTTTCTATGATTTCTATGAACTGTATCCCATTGACTGTGCACTCACTATTGGTTCAGAGTTGGACATGCAACATAGCATGGACTTGTTCCCCAATGTATGTGACAACTTCGGCCTTACAATCAGCGCAAAGAAAACTGAAATTATGTACTAGCCAGCTGCAGGAAAGCTTTTTCTCAAACCCCAGGTTCTAGTTCATGCAGGAAACTCTCTCAAGTTGTCTATATTGACAATGAGGCACATGCAAAAATTGCCAAAGCAGGCATAGTCTTTGGCACACTTCGGGCATCAACCTGGGAATGAAGGGGAGTTGGTCTGCCTACCAAACTGAAAGTCTATAAGTACTGCCCACTCTATTCTACATGCAAGACTTGGACTGTGTGCCAGAGTCACGCCAAGAAACTTAACAACTTTCACTTAAGTCGCCTTCAGAAACGTCTGAAGATCAGTTTGCAGGATAAAATATCAGATACTGAGGATCTAAGCTGGTGTACCAAGTATGTACACCATATCGAAACAGTTACAACTGAGTTGAGCTGGTTACTTGGCCATAATGGCTGATATTCAATTATCAAAAGCAAACCTTTTATGCAGAATTCAAGTCTGGCGTGCATTTACTTGACGGTCAAAGGAAACACTACAAGGACACTCTGATGGCATTACCTATGAGTTTTGATATTGACTTAAATACCTGAGTGAAGTGTGCCCAGGATTGCTACACCTGCACGGCCAAATTAAAGATAATGCAGCTCCTCTGAAAGCAAGCATCGATCAGCCTATATAGGCTTTCAGTTTGGTAGGCAGACTGACTCCTTTTCATTCCCAGGCAGAGAAAATGCAAGGAGAAAAAAATTCTAAGCCAACTCATCCAAAATTCAATTGGCTGTGGTATCCTGTCCTATTGGAAGATTTGCCTCAGTAGTCACCAACAAATCCACCAGAATCCTATCAAAAACACCAGATGATGAACATGGTTCACTTTTTGCCAACAAGAGATTCCAGTCTGCAGAAGGAACATAATTTTTTCCAGCTTCTGTGGCCAAATGGACTGATAAAAACAGCCTATATCTATCTGTCCTGTGATCAAACCTTCTTCTACCTGCTCTGTGATCATATCAGCTACAACTGAGCACAACCCAATTTCCCCATCCCTCTCATTCATATTTTTCAAACTACTAGGGGGAGCAGAAGAAATGGAGGAAACCTCCATTTATCCCTATCCACAAGCAGGACCAAGGGAGCAAGTATTTGCTGGAGAGGCATATAGGTCTATTGTACAATTTCTCCAGCTCTAAAATATGAAATATCCTGAAATACAAGTGGATTTTCCGCCTAGGACGGCAAAAGCGAAATAATAGAGACTTTCTGGCAATATGTTGTCTATCTTAACTTCTATTTAAATAGGAAATTGCTCTGTAATAGGTCTTTCATGACCACAGTGTGTACTTAAAAGTGGCTGAGGCCCAAACATTCCTTACTGGTGGGAAAGGAGAGGCTATGTGGGGAGACGACCGAATAAACTTCAGCTGACATGGTCAGGTACTACTGAACAATAGGTTGTACCACAGGAGACTATTCCGCCTATCATCTCTGTTTCAATTCTTTGCGAGAGCAATCCAAAATGAATGCTATTTCCTGCACTCTCTTCATTGTCTTGTATTTCAAATATTTATACTTTTCTCCTCAAAGATACGATGACCTATGTTTGACCCATTTCCTGTGGCAAAACATGCCACGCTCCAACAATCCTCTGTCTAAAGAAATTTCTTCTAACATTTCTCCTCATTTTCTTTGTGACTGTTCTAAATTGATGATTCTCTACCACCAACTCCTCAACCAGAGGGAATAGTCTGTCCCTATATTGGATCATTTTAATTTAAATGCCTTCTCCACTCCTGTGTAAATTGTCCTGATACTTCAAGTCTCACCCTAACTGTAGCTTCCAATTTCTGGGACATCCTGTGAATTTATAAATGGCTTCAATATATTTTCTAAACTGGGACTCCCTATACTGAGCACAGTACTCCAATTGCAGCATAGCAAACGTTTTGTATCAATTTATTACTTCATGACTTCAACATATTTGCCACAGCTTGTAAAGCCGATTGGTCTTTATCCACAACATTGGCCAAGTTTTCATTGAATGTATACTCATTCTTCATTTTTCCTATCAAAACATATTACCTTACACTTCTCCGCATTATATTTCCCCTTCCATCTAGGTCCAATTTGCTAGCTTTTCATATCTTCATAAAGTCTTCCATAGTTTGCCAAAGTCTCTATTTTTGCAGCAACACCAGATTTCAAGATTGTGGTTCCTAGACCTCCATCCAAGTCATCTGTACATAAGGACAAATGTGGACCCAGTACTGCTCCCTCAATGTACTAATTCCATCTGAAACTTATTCTGATTTCTGGCTAATGTTCTGTCCATTTGTTCTTCTTATATACACCTAAAGTTTTGTAACAATCTTTTGACACAGCTCATCATCTGCCTTCTGGATGTCTATGCACATTTATTTTATTTATCCAGTCATTTCTTCAAAACAAAAGCAAAATATTGTACTGCGATTGCTGGAAATCTGTAGTGAAAATAGAAATTGCTGGAAATATTCCACAGGTCTGGCAGCACCTATGGAGAGAAGACGAGTTAAAGTTTCAGAGTGTCACCTTCCATCAGAACTGAAATTTCATTATAGGCTAATGATGTTTTTCTCTCCATTGATGCTGCTAGACCGGAGTAATTCCAGTATTTTCTGTTTTTACTTTTCCAAACATGCTGTTTCTCAGAGTTGCAAAAGAAACTTCTAGAAGTAGTAGGTAACAGTTAAAGGTCTACAGCCCTTCTTGGAAAGAGAAAACCTTCTTCTAAGATGCATGGAACTATACGCTAAAAGTTTGGTTCCCGTGGACTGTTGAAGCTGTGCCGGCAGATCTCAAGCATAGGACACAGAGATGCTGTATCCTGAATGTTAAAAGGCACTTTATGGAAATCTGGATGCCAAGAAGAGGTTTGAATAGAAACACAGAATTTTTAAAAGGCAGAAAGAGGTCATTCAGTCCATCAAGTCTGCACTGACTTTCCAAAAGAGCATCCCACACAGACCCTCCCAAGTGCCCTATACACATAGCCTCACGCATTTACCATGGCCAATCCACCTATCCTGCACATCTTTGGATTGTGGGAGGAAACTGGAGCACCTGCCGGAAACCCACGCAGACACAGGGAGAATTTGCAAACTCCACACAGTTACCCAAGGCCAGAACTGAACCCAGGCCCCCAGCGCTGTGAGGCTGCAGTGCTAACCACTGTGCCAGTCTTGGAACATCCTATACTGATAACCTTGCCTTGAAGTTGAATCAGGGAACAACAACAATTTATATTTATATAGTGCCTTTAAAATAATTAAATGTCCCAAGGCACTTCACCGGAGCATTATAAAACAAATAACAACACCGAGTCACATAAGGAGCTATAAAGGCAGATGATCAAAAGCTTGGCCTTAAGGAGTGTCTTAGAGAAAAAAAAAGTAGTGTAGAGACATGGTGAGGGAATTCCAGAGCTTGGGGCATTTTTGTTTTATTCTTTCATGGGATGTGAGCATTGCTAGCAAGGCCAAACTTTGTTCCCCAACCCAATTTCTCTTGTAAAGGTGGTGCTGAGATGCCATCTTGAACTGCTACAGGTACACCCACAGTGCCGTTAGGAAGGCATTGTAGGATTTTGACTGAGTAACAGTGAAGAAACTAAGTCAGGATTGTGTACGATTTGTAGAGGAAGTTTCAGGCTCCGCTCTTCCCATGTGTCTATTGCTCTTGTCCTTCGAGTTGGTACAGATCCCAGGTTTGGCAGATTCTGTCAAAGGAGCCTTGGCAAATTGCTACAGTGCATCTTGCACACAGTACACACTGTGTAGTAGTGTACACACAGCTGCCACTGTGCACCGGTGGTGGAGGGAGTGAATGTTTAATGTGGCAGATGGGGTGTTGATGAAGTCCGGATGGAGTTGAACCTCTTCAAACACTCGAGAGTTGCACTCATCCAGGCAAATAGAGTATTTCATTAAACCCTGACTCTTGTCTTGTAAATGGTGGATAGGCTCTGGGGAGTCAAGAGTCGAGTTAGTTGCTGCACAATTTCCAGCCTCTGACGTGCTCTTGTAGCTACAATATTTATATGGCTGGTCTAGTTAAGTTTCTGGTCAATGGTAATCCCCAGGATGTTACTGGTAGGGGATTTAGTGTCAAGGGCAGATGGTTAGACTTTTTTGTTGGTGATGGTTATTGCCTGGCACTTGTGTGGTGCAAATATTACTTGTCAGCTCAAGCCTCAGTGTTGTTCAGGTCTTGCTAGGCAGACTGCTTCAGTATCTGAGGTTTCATGAATGGCACTGAACACTACAATTATCAGCAAACATCCCTATTTCTAACCTTATAATGGAGGGAACAGCACTAGTTAAGCAGCTGAAAATGGTTGGGTCCAAGGAATTTCTGCAGTGTCACTCTGAGGCCGAGATATTTGGCCTCCCAACCATCTTGCTTTGTCTTGGGTATGACTCCAACCAGTAGAAAGTTTTCCTCCTATTCCCATTGATTTCAATGCATTAACTGCCTAGTTTTAAAAAATTATTTATATGGAAGTCTTCATCATATAGATCCATGACTATTTTGAGAAATACTTTATGATTTATGGCTTTGATGAACTCCAATGGTTGCTGAGGGAAATACTTGCAAATTGGTTTAATGAACACAAAGGGGTAATAAGGTTAGCTGGTGCCAACAAACAATAGAAACACATTAGCAGTGGCCTTTTTAACAGTGTTAGGAATTCTGAGTTGAGCAGCAGCTAACCAAGACACTGATAATTATCTCCTTAGAAGTAATCTGCCCTGGATTCAGATGGAATATAACTGATGATTGTTGCACTGTTTCCTCAGGGGGTATCAAGTTTTTAAGTAGGAATTAATTTTTGGCAATGTGCAGTGTAAAAAATGTTCCTGGGGACAGATTGATACTATTTTCCAATGCTGCTTCATTTCCGGCACCAGGCTGGTATTTACAGTGCAAAACATGTGTACTTAGCAACATCCAACTGAATGTAACTGGATCTCTCCGATTTCATTTTCAGGTCAGTCATTTTCTGAATAATATGGAAAACATTGTCGCTATGGGTGCGTTTCGTGAACCCATGACAAACTTAGTAAGTTCCTTACAGATGCAAATATTTGTATGATTATCAGAAATCTTGAATGGAGTTATGCACTGGTATTTTGGATTCTAAAAATAGGCATTGTGCCAAGCCACTGCACCACCAACTCCCTCGAGAAGTCCTCTGGTTGGCAAGATTGATACATAATTACAGCAACACACAAATGAAAGATATTATTCAGAAAGGATTTGAAATCAAGCCTCGAGGCCAAGCCACACAGATACAGACCTCGTTTAGAATTGCCTTCACACACACAGCCAAAAATAAAACAAATTCTATTGACTTCATGTTGAAATGTTAATGAGTAATGATTTACTGTTCTATGCTTTTTACATATCCATAATAGGCATTGTAGAATTTCACAGTCATCAATTGATAAATTAAGCACAGAAATAAAGACTTGCATTTATATTTGGGGCTAGTCATGACCACCGGATGCTTCAAAAGCCCTTCATAGCCAAGAAAATACATTAGAAGTTTAGTGACTGTTGTAATATAGGAAACAGGCTAGCCAATTTGCACACACTAAGTTTCCACAAGCAACAACACAATAATGATCAGATAATTTGTCTGTGATATTGAATGAGGGAGAAATATTGACCAGAACAGACACCTCCCCTGCTCTTCCTCAAAATAGTGCCATGGGATTCTTTACATCCACCTAAGGGGCAGACAGAGCCTGATGTTTAATGTCTTATATGAAGCCAGCACCTCTGACAATATTGGATTGTACTCCCCTCAGTAATGGATTTTTATGTTACGCTATTCATGCTCAAATCCTGGAGTGGGACTTGAACCCATAATCTTCTGACTCTGAGGCAAGTGTGCCACCAACTAAGTCACGACTGACAGGCAAAGTCTCAACATGGATCAAGGGGCTACACATCATTAAAAGTTTGTCAAATTAATTGTTTTTTTCCCAAACTTGCGACTTGTATACAGACAAGTTACGAAGGAGTACCTCAAAATTAGAAGCAAAAAAACTTCACTCTTAAGCTTTGCTACAAGATCAATTATATTCCATTTGGGCAAGGTAAATGCTCTGCTACTACGAAAGTAGAACATGGAAAATTAAGCCAGTATCTTGTCTACCTAGTTCTTGTGCACCTCTTGCTAATTGGTTCTGAATAGCATTGACTGAAGCCTATTCATCCTGTCAAAGATGCTGTTTGACTGGAGTCAGTCACCAAGTGAGGATCAGCACTCCTGTTCAAAGCACTTCCATCGTATTAGGTCCAATAAACAGAACAAATATTTTTTAACATTAATCTGATTGTTTATTTTTTGCTCCATTTTAAAAAGCACTCCAAAGGCTGCAATATAGTCAACCTCGGTAGTGTAAATGCACCTCAGACCTCATCGCTGACGGGAACTGTTGAACAAGGAAACAAAAAGAAAAATTGCAAATTGTGGAGATACAATGCAGATTGGTCAGATTTGAATCTATTTGCCAGGTAAAAGTGAATTGTGGTCATTTAGTAACACTAAAGGTGTTGAAGTTTCTTTTATTTTTTCATGGGATGTCGGTTTCTAAGCCAACATTTGTTATGCGTCCCTAAGCGACCATAAGGTGAGCCATGTTGAACTGCTGCAGTCCATCTGGTCTAGGTCACTCAGGTCACTTTAGGAAGGGAATTCCATGAATTTGGTGCAGGGACAATGAAGGAACTGCAATATGATCTGATATAACCTATATATAAATTATGATTTCTGTAAGTTAGTATCTGGCAGGAGTGCTGGTGTGGGGGAGTGATAATGAAGATGGAGGAGGAGGCAGATCGCATTTGAGTGATACTCTTTGAGCAGTCTTGGGGGGCAGTTAATGAATACTTGTGTGCTTCTCAGAAACTAAGAGTTTGACTGTTAACTGACTGCATCTGGTCCAGTGCCCAAATACACCTCAACTTACAACATTGCAAAACATCCACATCTGTCCCTGAGTAACCATATCATAAATTCATATGTATGGAAGCATTTTGTAGTGGCTATAATGCACATCTGGGACTGGATTAAAGAGACACCATGTGGAATATATCTGTGGTTAAATAAAATTTGCATTTCAAAGCTGCTCATAATTAAACTTCAAATTAGACCTTAAGTATGACTAAGGAGGGAAATGGGAGCATTATTTTGTCGCGAATAAGGATACCAATTTTACCAGCCTTTTGCCGAGGTGTGGTTTCTAAGATGCAGCACCACTCTGGCACTTTGCCAGGGTAGCTATTTTTTCTGCCGATGCCCATTCTACCATCACAACTGAATCTAAGCCTTTTCTTACCTAACATTTAAAGCATATACTTGCCTTGCTGACTCATTGGTTACTAATCATGAGTCCCAACCCTTCATCTTTTTATCCCCCCCTTCTGTAACCCAAGATTACAGAGGCCAATTATTGTGCTGCAATTGCTGCTTACAGTGGGATCAGTCAACACAGCACAGATTGGGGCATGGGACCTGGATCTTAAGTTCAAATAACATTACATGGAACCTAGAAGATCAAGAAGAAACTTACTTCTCCTGGTTAATATTTAGGCTCAGCTGTAGTGGATTCCGTTTCTTGTGCTCACGTGCGCGTGACAGTTCCTCTTTGCTTTCTGGAAAGATCCCACCCATCAGGCCTACAGCACTCTTCATTTTCGAGTTAGGATCTAGTATGTCTGCCAGAGAACGGTCTTTCTCTGCAATGTCTCTCACCAGCTCCTCTGAACTCAGCTTGGTAGGTGGTCTGCTCTTCACATTTGAACAGCACCTTACAGTCTCAATTCCTTCACCAGGATCACGAGGGGGGTTTTTGATGGTGTTTCTTGGTGGCTTGACGCCCGGTTTTATGAAAACCTCAGAATTTTCCCACCTCTCATCCTCTCTGCGGACAACATTGAAGTACGACTCCCCACATCTCTGGCAGCCTAGATCCACCTCATTTTTTGTAGACGACAGGTTGTGTGGGAGATAGGGCCGGTCTCCTTCAAAGGGCCAGTTTCTTCCTCCTCGGGATATCATCTCTCCCACCGGATCTATTAATTTTTGAGTTCTAAGGAAACAGAAGTTAACAGATGATGCTGCACATTAGCGATCGCTGAACTTGTGCTTCAACTAAGCTGCCGACATGCAGGCTGAAAGATTAGCAGCATCAGACATGTATAGTGAAACAAAACCCTGTGCAGGGGAGATCACAGAAATCATAGCCTCAAAGAGATTCACTGGCTGCCGGATCGGACACATTTAATTTAATACATATTCAAAATTAGGATTTTGGGGCTCCTCAAATGTGACGAATTATACAAACTAGAAGATTTCAGATTCAGTCCATTACGTGTATTGAATTAATTAACTTCAGCTGGGTTAGTGTTAAAATACTACAGTTGGTTCCAATGTCCATGAACCCCAAGCAAGGGGTTTGGTCAGAAGGAAAGGAAAAAGAAATAGTTAGGATTCCTTCTCCTAATCACGTCCCAGTAACTATTGTCGGAAGATGTACGTCCGTGGAACTGAGTGAAACATTATTGAGTTCAGCAATAACAATATCATAATACAGCACAGGAGGAGGTCATTTGGCCCACTGTCACAGTGCCAGATCTTGGAAAGAATTTATTAGTTCCACTCCTTCACTTTCCCTCTAGTCTGCAGATTCTTCTCCTTCAAGTATTGAAACAGATTTTTCAGGCTCTGGGTGGTCAAAGAAGTTTCTCGAAAGTTGTGCTCATGGATCCCTTGGAGGTCCCAATGCAAGGACTTTGCAGGAATTGCCCGGGAAGTTTCAACAGCGATGGACAATTCCCCATCTCCCCGTGACCCTCCAAAAAAGAAATCTCCAACTCTCAGAGTTGGAGACTTCAGGGATGTCCAACACTCTTCCCCAGGGAGAGTTACTAGAGAATTTTAGACTGGAAAAAACATGGCCAACTTCTAGGTATCTATAACCACCCCTGACTCAACCTCACCACCCTACTCAGCTGCCAACTTGCCATCTACCTACCATGTAGCCCCACTGCCCTCTGCAGCTAACACCTACTCACTAACTTCACTCACACCTCATTCACCGACACACAGAAAAGTGATTTGAAATGTCCTGAAGCCTTTCAATGTGTTAGTGAATGAAGACTTAGCAGAATAAAGCAGCGGGTGCCCTGGTTTGGCTTCCCCTCATCATTCCAGCATAGAGGAAGGATGCGTGGAACAGGTATACTCTGTATTTGAGAAGACCTGGTTCAGAAATCCGGGACGTAAATGCTGAGTTGAGTGACTTTTAAAAACTTTTCAAGGAATTTACTGTTTGGGTGCATTTTATCTTTAGAAATCATCTGTTTTCATAGAAATCATAGAAACCCTACAGTACAGAAAGAGGCCATTCGGCCCATCGAGTCTGCACCGACCACAATCCCACCCAGGCCCTACCCCCATATCCCTACATATTTTACCCGCTAATCTACGCATCCCAGGACACTAAGGGGCAATTTTTAGCATGGCCAATCAACCTAACCCGCACATCTTTGGACTGTTTTGTGTCTAGTATGTGTGAGGAGTTGATTGTTTTGCGATTACATTTCAGATGTTGCAAGAAATAAACATCCTTTATTTTGATTTAAACTTACAAGAAAGCCCGTTCATGATCGTTCTTTAAAGTCACAGCACTCAAGGGGTTAAAACATGCCTTCTCAAAAATACATCACGCTGCTGTTAATGGTAAGGTGGGAAAAGGGGGATTTTATCCCACATCTCTCCCACTACAAAAATTAAAACTGAATGGATTCAGTGACCAGGATTTTCTGCTCCCGTTCACTTAGGGCTAGTTTGACGATGGGAGTGGAAAATGACGCAAGAAGTGCAAAGTTGCATTTTGTAATTGGCGTGAAAGCTTGCCACGATGGCCCTCTTCCCCTGTCAGTGGTGGGCCACAATTCCTGCTGTTCAGCGTTGGGCACCTCATTTGAATGCATTCAGGGTCTTACGCCAGAATCAAACCCACCCAACCACCGTCAAAAAATCCACCCACAGCAGTGTCATGATGTCAGAAGGCGTGAAGCATGACTGGCTTCAAAAGCCACATGCATCTGGTGAGCACACCTCCGATGGCAGCTTGGGAGTTGAGCACAGCACTCGCAGCGCAGCTCCACATATTCAGGCAGGAATATCGAATGGGGGCGTGACTCAGAGGCAGATTGCCAAGTGTGAAAAGCACTTGAGGCTGTCTTTTGCTGCCAGGTCACGGGTTTCTTTAAAGAGCCCTCACTGAGGAAAGGGAAGCCCGATGAGGGAAGTCATCATGGGCTAGATGGTTCCACTCAATCTGGGAGGGGGGGGGGCAGGGGGAGAAGCTTGGATTTGGAGGCGCATGTTGCCAAGGGCAACGCCGGATTAAAAATTTGTCAGTCATCAGTACCCCATTGCAGCTGAGATCATTCAGCTGCAATTCAATTGACATGCCTGGAGTCAAATTAGTCACGTAATTATGTCCATTCAAGCACCACTTATTTGTGTGTGTGTCACTGATGCACTCAGCATTGGCACACTGACTTCCAAAAGCAATAAATGCCATTGTGCGCCTGTACCAATGCAACTCTATCCCCTTAGACGATGGCAATGGCACACTGCCCGAGGAGAGTGCTCCTAACCCTTGCCTGTGTGCCAAGGTATGTATTGACAAGTGCCCTCCATAGACCAGGTTGAGCCAAGGCCTTGGAATGAAGCTTTGGACAATGTCTGCGCCTCAGATGAGAGCTCAGGATGCAGTAGAGTGGCCAAAACCGTGGGGACTTGGTCATGTGTGTGTGACAAGGGTGGTGTGGAGGTCTTGCCAAAGCAGAATGGAAAGTAAGGACTCGGCATCAATGTTGTAGTCTGGACATGAGTCAGTGTGCTTTGGGAGGCAGCTTCAGACAATGAATGAGCAAAGAGTGATCCTTCGGAAACAAATACTAACCTTCAAGTCTGTCTTTGAAACTGCAGTGAGCAGAATATACAAAACATGGAGTCTGATGATCTCGCTGCCAATCCTCTCATTCTATTGGCAACAGGGAAGAGGATGGCATTAACAGAGTTGCCTGGCTCACCAAAGGCAGGAGCAGAAGAGGAAGGAGTAGCAGGGCTTGCTCGGCATGGAAAGGATGAACCTCAGTGAGTCACTGCTCAGCGGCATCTCACTTGACCCAGGGTCTACAGACAGCACCAACACACCTGCAGATATACGAAAACCAGTGTTGCTAAAGACTGCCCATGTCTGGGGAGCTGGTTGGCCACATCTGGCACAGTCTGCAGGATTTTGTGCCATGAGGAAGTGAAGAACATCCACAGTCAGTGTCGCTGGAGGTTACAGCAGCACTCAATTTGTACGCCAGTATTTGCTTCCAGGGCTCCACAGTTGACGTCTGTGGGATTTCACAAGCCTCTGCACACAAGTGCATCCTACAGGTGACCGACACAATAATCACGAGGGCACACAACTTCAACCATTTTGACTGGGATCAGGCAAGCCCGAATGCAAGAGTGATGGACATGTTGCAAATGTCTGGTTCTCATCGACTGCATTCACGTGGCACTCTGATCTCTGGGGCATCAGGCAATGAACTGCGTGAACCACAAGGGCTTCCACTCGCTGAATGTTCAGTTGGTCTGCGACCACACAAAACACATCTTCCAGGTATGTGCTTGATTCCCAGACAGTGTGCATGATTCCGACATTCTGAGCCACTCTCAGATTCCTGACATGCATTCACAGAAGTTGCATGATTAGCTCTTTGGGAACAAGGACCATCATAGAAACCCTACAGTACAGAAAGAGGCCATTCGGCCCATCGGGTCTGCACCGACCACAATCCCACCCAGGCCCTACCCCCATATCCCTACATATTTTACCCGCTAACCCCTCTATTCTACGCATCCCAGGACACTAAGGGGCAATTTTAGCATGGCCAATCAACCTAAGGGGGTTAATTTTAGCATGGCCAACCTAAGGGGGTTAATTTTAGCATGGCCAGTCACTGAGGGGGTGGCTGACGATGTCTATCTGGAGGCCTCAAGAATAGAACTGAGACAAGATACAGTGAAGCTCGGGCTACCACTCCCACTTTGGTGGAGCAGACAATAGGGATGCTGGTCCCAGTGTCTGGAGCGGTCTGGTGGAGCCCTGAAGTTTAGTCCTCGGAGTATGTCGTGCACTGTGGTCATCTGCTCTGCCCTGCACAACCTGGCACTGCAACGCAGGGGGAGGAATTGCCTGAGGAGAAGAAGGTGTGACACATTTCCTCTGATGAGGAGGATGTTAAAGATGATCAGGCTGAGGAGGTCCTTGAGGGAGAAGATATCGGCCATGAGGCAATGGCAATGTCCAGAAGAGGCAGATGAGAGCTCGGGATGTGCTCATTGCCATTATTCAAGGAGGGTCATAAGGACATCCAGTGAAAACATCTCATTATCTTCACATTTCTTCTGTGAGCGTTGCTCCACCGTGTGACTGATGGCAGCATACACACCCTCTGTGATAAGGCTCCTGTTATGGGGGATGCTGCGTTTGCCCACAGCCCCTACATTCCAGGAGAATGAATGATGAATTGCACTGGGGTACAGTACACAGGTTCTCAAAGAGCTTCTGTGAATCTTTGACTCCTGTCTGGCTGATAGCAAAACCATTTCTTTACCACGAACCACAAATCTAACTTTTTGTCTTACCTTTAAATTCTTTCCTGCTCCCAACACAAACCAAAGATTTTGACCCCTGGGAAGCAGTTCCATGTAATTGGCAACACTTACTTAAATCTACTCAAGTGTTCATTCTGTCTGTGTGAAACCAGGTGGTTTGATAGTAGAGGCTATCAGAACGGAATCCAATTCTGTCCTCACCCTATACCAGCGCACATATACACACCCGTCCCATTAGCAGGAGTCAGTAGATAACAATCAAGGGAAAGAAACCTATCTGATTTTAACCTGTATTGCAATCAATTTCTCAGTTAAGTGTAGTGCCTAAAATGCAAACCAAGCTCATTGGTAATGTAGTTGTGTGCTTCTTATCACATTGCAAAGGAAAAGTGTTGCCACAGCAATGATTCATTCAATTTGCTTATTTCAGAAATTTATTCTGTTTCTTCCATGCCGCTTGCTTTCTCCAGACAGAGGCTGCAGATCTCTTCTTAGATTCTGCCAATGCCACTCTACAGCTGTGTTCAAATTTGCCCATGGGTCTCCCAGGATAACCCCCCGTCAAATTTTCCCTGCTATGGGTAGTAACCCTAGTTCCGCTTCCCACAAAGTGAAACGCAGACACAGTCTCACTTACTGGAGTAACTGCCAGTATCAAACATGACTAATGTGTGATACAGCACGTGCAGCATATGATCATGTGCTGACACAAGAAAAGAAGCGAGCAGCAATATGGACAAAACAGCAAAGAACTAAATGGGTCAATTCAGCTGAGAATTCAGAGTCTGTGGGCCATGTTTCTACTTTGTGATCTTTTCCATTGTGCGGCTGATCATTGGCAGCGAAATTATTGAAACCTTTCAATGCTGCATAAAGTTTGACTCATTAACAACTTGAATTTGTCACTGTATCAAACAGATAGAAGTCTGTTCACTGCGTTGGTCGTGGAAATGTGTCTAAATGCTCCTTCTTTGTTCATTAGCCAGAGGAGAGTGCATGATACAATCACAAAGTGAGTAATTAAATGGAAGCTTAGACAAGGCACTCCATCTGTCTGAAATCTCCACATTCAAGAACAATACTTTTTAAACCATGTGCTATCATCACATCAAACGGGCTAGTGCCCACTTTAACTCTAGATTTCACATGTTGGGCAGCCATTTTACAAGGCAACAAACCAGCTATCTAAAATGTTGCCCTATTTCACAGCATCATTTAGAAACAATATAACTCAGGTCCCTTGATAGCTTGGAATGAACTCAGCCACACATCTGGTGGGGCATTGAGCCAAATGGTTCATAAAAGTCCGTGTTAGCTAATCTCTGCCAGGGAAGCCATTGGAATGTGACAGTTGGCCACAGAATCCATGGGAGCAGGAAAAAAACAAGGGGCAAATAATCAGACCGAGTTCTCTCCTAATTACTGACTCCTGCTAGAAAGTGTATGTGTGGACAGAAATCACACCACCCATGCTTGACTAGCCTGCCATGTAGCACTCTGCATAAGGCTCACAGATGAATAATGACCATTTGTGTGAGGTGCCACAGAGCAGCTGCCAGCTGTGAAACCACAGCCCCAACTGCAGACAGTGCCTTCAAGAGAGGAAACATCTAGAAAAGGGAAAGACTGAGTATATTAATAAGGAGGCTCCGAACATGTTACAAAATACCTTAAATCAGTATAGAATAGCCCCTAAATGTGCCTCACATTGCCAGTGTTCTTTGAAACAATGCTAAAAGTTTACAAGCAGTGACTGAGAATAGAACTGCACATTGCAAACACACACAATGGGACTTTTCCTCCTTACAAATGGAGGTCAGAGGTTATGAAATTACACATTAAAAGCTGCTGTCTTTTGAATACTGAATCCTTCCGACATTGCATCGATTATTAGGTCCAAGCAAATTTGCAACAAGCAGCATGTCTTGATAAACTGCATTCTCTACTCAACTAGGAAACATTTTAAAGTAAAACATCTGTGCCTCTTTCTTTGACCATTTTTGTCCCACCTGAAGCTGGCTCTTGTTGGTTAAATTGGTATGGTTAAATAATTAATCATACCTATTTAACCAACAAGAGCCACTGTCTGCATGGTGTTTGCACGTTCTCTCCGTGTCTGCATGGGTTTCCTCTGGGTGCTCCGGTTTCCTCCCACAGTCCAAAGATGTGCAGATTAGGTGGATTGGCCATGCTAAATTGCCCTTTAGAGTCAGGGGGACTAGCTAGGGTAAATACATGGGATTATGGGGATAGGGCCTGGGTGGGATTGTGGCCGGCACAAACTCGATGGGCCGAATGGCCTTCTTCTGCACTGTAGTGATTCTATGATTCTATGAATTAAAATCACCATAGTCCCGGATGACCACAGGCTGTGACTGGTGGTCATCTAATCTGGGGATCACCACACCTCAGGCAAGTGGCATGATTAAGGCAGGATTATCATTACCAATGCATATGGAGAGTTTATCCAAATGTGGAATCACAGCCCGACATGGTACTGTTTTTTTAACTAAACATCTAAATAGGAACACATTCCAGCAGGTATCAAAGCCTAGAATGGGTATCTGATTGATTTTTCTCTTTCTAGCTTGGGGCACTGAGTTCAATCCTGGCAGTATAGCTGTATCAAAAAAAATAACTGAGATCAAAACCAATTGAGAAAACCAGAATTGGGAAAGGTGACACTGTCTGAATTTCACTGGAAATAAATGTCAAAGTTTGGATATCTATTACGGCGCTGAAAGGAAAGTACCTTGGGTCTATTAACATAAATATATACTCAGTTTTCAGTATGTAGACTCATGCAAAAGAGTTGCTAAAGAAATGAATGGAGCTATAAAATAATAAGCTTCCGGGTTCTTAAAGCAAGGGAAAAATATTTTTTCTTGTGGAGGGCAACATAATAGTAATAAGAATTAGAAATCTGTCATGGCCCACTTGCAGCAAGTTCCCAATTTTAGCCATGCCATTCAACAGAAATGGTCAGTGGATGGTAAAGTTTGTCTTAGGAAAGGGGGTAATTATCTAGGAAGTAAATATTTTTCCAGTTAGTCAACCTGCTTGTAAACAATGCATCTCAAAGCCTAATGGATAGAGTTCATAGAAACGTTTTACACAGGTAGGGTGTGGCTCAGGGAAGAACTGATTAATTTTTGAAGATCCTGATCTGCATCCTGGAATTTATTTGAAGGATTTGCTAACACTGGGAGTTGGGGCAAATTGAATTTTTAATTTTTAAAAAAATTTGGAATGTTACTGATTTTTGTTTTAAGAATGTTGTGGTTTGTCTCATAGCTGTCAAAACGCGAGCAGAATTTTCAGAGCAGGTTGTTGGATATGGATTGGCCTCAAGCCTTCTCAGTGACATGGAAGCTCTTAATTAAAAAGGTGCATTGTCCCTGCTTTGCAGTTACAGACACTCAACCAGGCAGGAAAATGCCTCAAGGAAGAGCTGCATAATTGTAATAATACTGAGTTAACACCGTAACAGAGATATGTATTCTACTGAGTGCTCTCTTCACTTGTTACTGTGTGCATTAGAGCATAAATTACTCGAGGCTCAAAAAGATACATTTAGGAGTAGGATTAGCAGAGGCTTGATGGTAAATACTGTGCTTATAAAGTACTTGGTTCAGCTTTATACCAGTAAATGTTTGAGTGTTCAAATATATCATATTCTAATTTGGTTGGTTGGTTAGGGGTGGTGGAGAGCTTTCCCTGCAGTTTCAAACAGACCCTCAGTAATGTTAAACATTAATTTTTATATGATTACCTTGAATTGACATCACTCCCCAGGGATGTTACCAATTTCATCTTTGGTCTCTGTGACTTATACAATGAAGAGATCATATGTTCTCCTGGAACAGGAACTACAGAGGAGGACATTAAGCTTCTTGGATCAATGAAATTGGATTCTGGATACCTGTATTCAAGGCCCATTATGTAGTCTGCACACAAGTGTGATGGATGAGAATATCGTGTTGCAGTGTTCATTGCAGATCCAGTGCTTTGAGACAGATCGGAATAAACCAACGTCTCTCTATCAGAAATCTGTTCTGACCTTTTCCAATTCATTGACGTGGGCTGAGAAATCAATACAGGATCCAATTCATACGGAGTACCTTTCCGTGACCAATGTTCATCCAAATCTGGCAATTCATCTCGAGGCCAATTCCAGGATTGGTACTTTTCCAAATCTGGGAATTCGTGTAATGACAATTTCCGGGTCTGGTATTTTTCCAGATCTGGTAATTCGTGTAGAGACAGTTTCCGAAGTTGGTATTTGTGTAAATCCTGCATTTCGTGTAGAGACAGCTTCTGGGTCTGGTACTTCTCCAGATCTGCTAGTTTATGTTGAGACAGTTTCCGCATGTGGTATTTTTCCAAATCAGCCAGTTCTTGTTGGGACATATTCCACATCTGATATTTTTCCAAATCTGCTAGTTCATGTTGGGATAATTTCCAGGACTGGTATTTTTCCAAATCTGGCAATTCATGTTGGGATAGTTTCCAGGACTGGTATTTTTCCACATCTGGCAATTCCTGTTGGGATAGTTTCCGGGACTGGTATTTTTCCAAATCTGGCAATTCATGTTGGGATAGTTTCCGGGACTGGTATTTTTCCAAATCTGGCAATTCATGTTGGGATAGTTTCCGGGACTGGTATTTTTCCACATCTGGCAATTCATGTTGGGATAGTTTCCGGGACTGGTATTTTTCCAAATCTGGCAATTCATGTTGGGATAGTTTCCGGGACTGGTATTTTTCCAAATCTGGCAATTCATGTGGGGATAGTTTCCGGGACTGGTATTTTTCCACATCTGGCAATTCATGTTGGGATAGTTTCCGGGACTGGTATTTTTCCAAATCTGGCAATTCATGTTGGGATAGTTTCCGGGACTGGTATTTTTCCAAATCTGGCAATTCATGTTGGGATAGTTTCCGGGACTGGTATTTTTCCACATCTGGCAATTCATGTTGAGTCAGTTTCTGTGCCCAATACTTTTCCCAGTCTGGTGGTGGTGGTCTTTGAGGTGGGGGCCCTTTCTTCTTCTTATTGGTAGATAAGTCTTCAGGCCTATTCATCTCTGAATCATGTGGAACAATCTTCCCTTCTTCAAACTTGTTATTTATACCCATTGATCCATGATTGAAATGGCATGTGGGACATGTGCAAGGTCTTTCCCTCTGTGGGTACTGCAGGGTGTATTCAGAGAAATTCCCTGATGGTGCAGCAGCCATACTGGGTCTCTCCCAAGCAGATATTTCCTGTCTTGGTTTCCTTGTCAGCTTGTCCCCCTCATCCTTAAGGCTTCCTTTTGAATTCATTTCGGAAACTGATTCTTGCACGTTACCAATATCCAATGTCTTCATCTCTCTGAAAGATGACAAATGTTAATTTTAATTTAATTAATTTCACAAGAGTTTCATACAAATACATATTTTGTGAAGCTATTGTATGCTTTGATTGAATTGAACTTGCATGATTGCACAGTAATCTGTTGGTATGGCTCTACCATGTTAGTCCCCAAAGTTTGGTCATGTACGTGTTGTGCAGAGGAGGATGATTAAATCCTATCTACTTTCACTAATGATTCTATTGTTGAAGCTGCTTTCTTTGTCTGGTTTTAGAAGTAGATTTTTTAGTTGGCTCCGAGATGATGAATTAGGTAATGGGGCGAGGAAAGCCCCAGATTACTTGCCAGTTCCTCAGCTCCAGAAGAGGTTTTATCCACATGGTTGTTAAAGGGGTTGTGGCGAGGTTTGCTCTGCAGCACAGTGAGGAAATGAATTTGTCCACGGCGTGCATCTAGAGTTGTGCTAATCTGTGCTCTCCAGCAACCCATTGCTTTAATGTTTTCACCAAATACTATCCAAGTCTACATGAGATAGTTAGAGCAGTAGATTTTGCCTTTGTGCCATCCGAGACAACCTTACAGAATTATTGGACACCAGGGCATGATCAAAAGGGGAAAGATTGGTGGAGGGTCTATGGTTAGAAGGATAGTCACCTGAGAAGCGAATTAAATAAGTAAGGTGCTTGGCCCTCAGTCACAAGATTGTGGGTTTAAAATCTATTGAGGACTTGAGTCCAAGCCCAAGCTGGTCATTCAAATTCAATGAAATTTTAAAGAAGTACAAAATTGACAAAGGTGGCTGGAGTTCCTTTGATGAATAGAAAAATTAAAGTGAGAAAAGGCGCAAATTGTGGCTCAAAAGTAATCCACTGTGAGAGGTGATGAGACATTTTAATTATGTCACTTTAGAAATACATTTTTAAAAATTTGAAGGCTTGTCAGGAACTGGTCGATTTGAAAAAATCTTATCAAATGAATTTAACTTGTGTTCTTCAAGATAATGAATGTTTGCACATTGAAATAATGTTTGCGCCTTCACCCTGGAAGTGGAAAGGGTGAAATGCCTCAAGTCAGGAGCAGCATCACAGAGTAGGGTGCTTTTTCCTCAAAATCATTAAGCAGGAATCAAGAGAGATGGTGAGGATAGTGAAGATGTCAAAATCTGGAACATAGAACATAGAACAGTACAGCACAGAACAGGCCCTTCGACCCACGATGTTGTGCCGAGCTTTATCTGAAACCAAGATCAAGCTATCCCACTCCCTATCATCCTGGTGTGCTCCATGTGCCTATCCAATAACCGCTTAAATGTTCCTAAAGTGTCTGACTCCACTATCACTGCAGGCAGTCCATTCCACACCCCAACCACTCTCTGCGTAAAGAACCTACCTCTGATATCCTTCCTGTATCTCCCACCACGAACCCTATAGTTATGCCCCCTTGTAATAGCTCCATCCACCCGAGGAAATAGTCTTTGAACGTTCACTCTATTTATCCCCGTCATCATTTTATAAACCTCTATTAAGTCTCCCCTCAGCCTCCTCCGCTCCAGAGAGAACAACCCTAGCTCCCTCAACCTTTCCTCATAAGACCTACCCTCCAAACCAGGCAGCATCCTGGTAAATCTCCTCTGCATTCTTTCCAGCGCTTCCACATCCTTCCTATAGTGAGGTGACCAGAACTGCACACAATGTGGTCTCACCAAGGTCCTGTACAGTTGCAGCATAACCCCACGGCTCTTAAACTCCAACCCCCTGTTAATAAAAGCTAACACACTATAGGCCTTCTTCACAGCTCTATCCACTTGAGTGGCAACCTTTAGAAATCTGTGGATATGGACCCCAAGATCTCTCTGTTCCTCCACAATCTTCAGAACCCTACCTTTGACCCTGTAATCCACATTTAAATTAGTCCTACCAAAATGAATCACCTCACATTTATCAGGGTTAAACTCCATTTGCCATTTTTCAGCCTAGCTTTGCATCCTATCTATGTCTCTTTGCAGCCTACAACAGCCCTCCACCTCGTCCACTACTCCACCAATCTTGGTGTCATCAGCAAATTTACTGATCCACCCTTCAGCCCCCTCCTCTAAGTCATTAATAAAAATCACAAAGAGCAGAGGACCAAGCACTGATCCCTGTGGCACTCCGCTAGCAACCTGCCTCCAATCCGAAAATTTTCCATCCACCACCACCCTCTGTCTTCGATCAGACAGCCAGTTACCTATCCAATCGGCCAACTTTCCCTCTCTCCCACACCTCCTCACTTTCATCATAAGGCGACCATGGGGGACCTTATCAAACGCCTTACTAAAATCCATGTATATGACATCAACTGCCCTACCTTCATCAACACACTTAGTTACCTCCTCAAAAAATTCAATCAAATTTGTGAGGCATGACTTGCTCTTCACGAATCCGTGCTGACTATCCCGGATTAATCCGCATCTTTCTAAATGGTCGTAAATCCCATCCCCAAGGACCTTTTCCATCAATTTACCAACCACCGAAGTAAACTTCTGCCAGTGCAGTTTGTGGTGGGATTCCTAATCTTCCCAGGATCTTCTTGCAACTAGGGTATCTCTTCCAAGCTGTGCGTCCAGCAGCCTTGGGAGATCAGCTACTTAAATCTCCCACGTAAATGTGCCCACTACTAACATGAAGGCTATTACACTGTGGAATATTTCACCACCCATGGTTATTGAGGGACAGATTAGAACTTTAATTTTAAAGGGAATCAGATATACATTTGAAAAGGAGAAATAAAAGTGAGGCCAGGCAAATGAACGGGGTTACAGGACATAGTAGCAGCTGAGTTAAAAGCAGTATGCCCCAAACACTAAGTCTGCTCTCCTACATGTCATCTCTTGGATTGGTTTGGGTTGGTCTGTGCTACCCAGGTTTTGAGGTGTGAAATGCAAGTACCAATGAATCCTGACTGAGCTTCCCAGTTCAGAGTTGTCACCTTCACACAGAACCTGAGTCCAAACCAGAGTGCAAGGAGGTGGAGAAACTGATCAGGCCTTTTAAAAGGAGTAGCAACTGGAACCCTTGTGCATTGCAAAATAAATCAAGCAAAAGTTTCACTATGAATATCAGTGGTTTATAGCATTACTTCTAGTTATGGATGCTAACATCTATAGTTGCCTTTATACTGAAACAGAAAGGTAAGCCTACATTGAGGAGCTGAAGGCATGCCTCAAACCTCCCTGGAGTAAGCTCGTTCAAAAAAAAACCTCTCCTGAAGATTTAATGTTGTTATTCGCTCTCATTTATTATACCCATTATTGCTAGTTACACATGGACCATCAGTGAGTTAGTGTATGACTGACCGGAGTGAAATCGGAGTTAAATTCACAGGATCGCTGTCAAGGCCAGCATTTGTTGCCCATCCATAATTGACTGTGAGATGATCGTGTGAGCCAACTTCTTGACAAATAAGTGGCTTGCTCAGCATTTCAATTTCAAAAGGCGGTCGCCACATTTCCAAGGGTCTGGGTAATACACAGGCCAGAGCGGGTAAGGAAGGCAGATTGACCACCGCCTTCTGAAGGACAAGAAGGAATGGGTAAGGCCATGCCAGTGATGCCCACATCTTGTGAATATAAAGGAAAAATAAATGCAAAACTATTGTTAAACTTTTGAAGCTGTTGACGCAAACTTGGAAGCATTAACCGAGAAATACTTCAAAGTTTAGTGGGTGAAGGAGCTACAAAATCAGTCAATGTAGACTAGTTTTTTTGTTAATAATTAAGGTAAATTAGTTATTCCAATATACTTGCAGGGAGGTTTGCTCGTGTTATTGGGGAGGGTTTAAACTAGATGTGCAGGGGGATGGGAACCAGAGTGCCAGAGCAGATAGTGGAGCGGGGGTGAAAATAAATGATGTTAATAGTTCATGCAAAATCACAAATAGAAGGGTTTGTGTGTGGTGGTAATAATCTCCTGAGGTGTGTCTATTTCAATGCCAGGAGTATTGTGGGGAAGGCAGACGAGCTGAGGGTGTGGATCGACACATGGAAATATGACATTATAGCCATTAGTGAAACTTGGCTACAGGAGGGGCAGGACTGGCAGCTCAATGTTCCAGGGTTCCAATGTTTCAGATGTGATAGAGGCAGAGGGATGAAGGGTGGGGTGGTGGCATTGCTAGTCAGGGAAAATGTTACAGCAGTGGTCAGGCAGGACAGATTAGAGGGCTTGTCTACCGAGGCCATATGGGTGGAGCTGAGAAACAGGAAAGGTATGACCACATTAATGGGGTTGTATTATAGACCACCCAATAGTCAGCGAGAATTGGAGGAGCAAATCTGCAGAGAGATGGCAGACAACTGCAGGAAACAAAGTTGTGATAGTAGGGGATTTTAATTTTCCACATGTAGATTGGGACTCCCATACTGTTAAAGGTCTAGACGGGTTGGAGTTGGTAAAATGTGTTCAGGAAAATTTTCTAAATCAATATATAGAGGTACCAACTAGACAGGATGCAATATTAGATCTCCTATTAGGAAACGAGTTAGGACACGTGACGGAAGTGTGTGTAGGGGAACACTTTGGTTCCAGTGATCATAACGCCATTAGTTTCAACTTGATCATGGATAAAGATAGATCTGGTCCTCGGGTTGAGGTTCTAAACTGGAAAAAGGCCAAATTTGAATAAATGAGAAAGGATCTAAAAAGCGTGGATTGGGACAGGCTCTGGCAAGGATGTGAATGGTAAGTGGGAGGCCTTCAAAGGAGAAATTTTGAGAGTGCAGAGTTTGTATGTTCCTGTCAGGATTAAAGGCAAAGTGAATAAGAATAAGGAACCTTGGTTCTCGAGGGATATTGGAACTCTGATAAAAAAGAAGAGAGAGATGTATGACATGTATAGGCAACAGGGAGCAAATAAGATGCTTGAAGAATAAGGGAAGTTAACACGTGGCTGAAAGAGTGGTGTGGGAAAGAGGGGTTCTTTTTCATGGGACACTGGCATCAGTTTTGGGGCAGGGGGGACCTATACCGTTGGGATGGTCTCCACCTGGACCGAGCTGGGATCAGTGTTCTGGAGAAGAGAGTAAATGGGGTGGTCAATAGGACTTTAAACTAGAGATTGGGGGGGAAGGGAAAGTCAGGGAACCAAGAGGTGAAGGAATCAGTGGGAAGCGCAGCTGCTTAGGATTACAAAAAAATCACGAAAAGACAGCACTCAGGAGAGGTTACGATAGTCCCCATCTCACAAAATATGACACAGTGTCTGGAAAGGCTCAGTAAACCAAGGTCCACCACACTACGAAAACAAAAAGGGACGGTCAACAGGGAATTAAAGGTGCTATATTTAAATGCCCGCAGTGTCCGGAACAAGGTAGATGAGCTTGTGGCCCAGATTGTGACTGGCAGGTATGATGTGGTAGGCATCACAGAGACGTGGTTGCAGGGGGTTCAGGACTGGCAGTTAAACATCCAGGGATTCACAACCTATCGAAAAGACAGAGAGGTGGGTAGAGGGGGCGGGGTTGCCTTGTTAATTAGAAATGAAATTAAATCAATAGCACTAAACGACATAGGGTCAGACGATGTGGAGTCTGTGTGGGTAGAGTTGAGGAACCACAAAGGCAAAAAAACCATAATGGGAGTTATGTACGGGCCTCCTGACAGTGGTCAGGACCAGGGGCACAAAATGCACCACGAAATAGAAAGGGCATGTCAGAAAGGCAAGGTCACAGTGATCCTGGGGGATTTCAATATGCAGGTGGACTGGGTAAATAATGTTGCCAGTGGACCTAAAGAAAGGGAATTCATTGAATGTTTACAGAATGGCTTTTTGGAACAGCTTGTGATGGAGCCCACGAGGGAACAGGCTATTCTGGACTTAGTGTTATGTAATGAGCCAGACGTGATAAAAGATCTTAAAGTAAGGGAACACTTAGGAAGCAGTGATCATAATATGGTAGAATTCAGTCTGCAATTTGAAAGAAGGAAGGCAGAATCAGATGTGAAGGTTCTACAGTTAAATAAAGGTAATTACAGGCGCATGAGGGAGGAACTGACAAAAATCGACTGGAAGCAGAGCCTAGTGGGAAAGACAGTAGAACAGCAATGGCAGGAGTTTCTGGGAGTAATTGAGGACACAGTGCAGAGGTTTATCCCAAACAAAAGAAAGGTTATCAGAGGGGGGATTAGGCAGCCATGGCTGACAAAGGAAGTCAGGGAATGCATCAAGGCAAAAGAGAGAGCCTATAATGTGGCAAAGAGTAGTGGGAAGTCAGAAGATTGGGAAGGCTATAAAAACAAACAGAGGATAACAAAGAGAGAAATAAAGAAGGAGAGGATCAAATATGAAGGTAGGCTAGCCAGTAACATTAGGAATGATAGTAAAAGTTTCTTTGGCAAAAGTAGACATTGGGCCGCTCCAAAATGACGCTGGTAATCTAGTGATGGGAGACAAGGAAATAGCTGAGGAACTTAATAAGTACTTTGCGTCAGTCTTCACAGTAGAAGACATGAGTAATATCCCAACAATTCAGGAAAGTCAGGGGGCAGAGTTGAATATGGTTGCCATCACAAAGGAGAAAGTGCTAGAGAAACTAAAAGGTCTGAAAATTGATAAATCTCCGGGCCCAGATGGGCTACATCCTAGAGTTCTAAAGGAGATAGCTGAAGAAATAGTGGAGGCGTTAGTTATGATCTTTCAAAAGTCACTGGAGTCAGGGAAAGTCCCAGAGGATTGGAAAATCGCTGTTGTAACCCCACTGTTCAAGAAGGGAACAAGAAAAAAGATGGAAAATTATAGGCCAATTAGCCTAACCTCAGTTGTTGGCAAAATTCTAGAATCCATCGTTAAGGATGAGATTTCTAAATTCTTGGAAGTGCAGGGTCGGATTAAGACAAGTCAGCATGGATTTAGTAAGGGGAGGTCGTGCCTGACAAACCTGTTAGAGTTCTTTGAAGAGATAACAAATAGGTTAGACCAAGGAGAGCCAATGGATGTTATCTATCTTGACTTCCAAAAGGCCTTTGACAAGGTGCCTCACGGGAGACTGCTGAGTAAAATAAGGGCCCATGGTATTCGAGGCAAGGTACTAACATGGATTGACGACTGGCTGTCAGACAGAAGGCAGAGAGTTGGGATAAAAGGTTCTTTCTCAGAATGGCAACCGGTGACAAGTGGTGTCCCGCAGGGTTCAGTGTTGGGGCCACAGCTGTTCTCTTTATATATTAACGATCTAGATGACGGGACTGGGAGCATTCTGGCCAAGTTTGCCGATGATACAAAGATAGGTGGAGGGGCAGGTAGTATTGAGGAGGTGGGGAGGCTGCAGAAAGATTTAGACAGTTTAGGAGAGTGGTCCAAGAAGTGGCTGATGAAATTCAACGTGAGCAAGTGCGAGGTCGTACACTTTGGAAAAAAGAATAGAGGCATGGACTATTTTCTAAACGGTGACAAAATTCATAATGCTAAAGTGCAAAGGGACTTGGGAGTCCTAGTCCAGGATTCTCTAAAGGTAAACTTGCAGGTTGAGTCCGTAATTAAGAAAGCAAATGTAATGTTGTCATTTATCTCAAGAGGCTTGGAATACAAAAGCAGGGATGTACTTCTGAGGCTTTATAAAGCACTGGTTAGGCCCCATTTGGAGTACTGTGAGCAATTTTGGGCCCCACACCTCAGGAAGGACATACTGGCACTGGAGCGGGTCCAGCGGAGATTCACACGGATGATCCCAGGAATGGTAGGCCTGACATACGATGAACGTCTGAGGATCGTGGGATTATATTCATTGGAGTTTAGGAGGTTGAGGGGAAATCTGATAGAAACTTACAAGATAATGAACGGCTTAGATAGGATGGACGTAGGGAAGTTGTTTCCATTAACAGGGGAGACTAGGACGCGGGGGCACAGCCTTAGAATAAAAGGGAGTCACTTTAGAACAGAGATGAGGAGAAATTTCTTCAGCCAGAGAGTGGTGGGTCTGTGGAATTCATTGCCACAGAGGGCTGTGGAGGCCGAGACGTTGAGCGTCTTCAAGACAGAAATTGATAAATTCTTGATTTCTCGAGGAATTAAGGGCTATGGGGAGAGAGCGGGTAAATGGAGTTGAAATCAACCATGATTGAATGGTGGAGTGGACTCGATGGGCCGAATGGCCTTACTTCCGCTCCTATGTCTTATGGTCTTAAGAGTATAAAAAGTGCAAGAAACTACTTAAGAAAGAAATCAGGAGGGCTAAAAGACCTGAGGTTGCTTTGGCAGACAAGGTGAAGGATAATCCTAAGAGCTTCTACAGGTATATTAAGAGCAAAAGGATAGTAAGGGATAAAATTGGTCCTCTTGAAGGTCAGAGTGGTCGGCTATGTATGGAACCAAAAGAAATGGGGGAGATATTAAATGGGTTTTTTGCATCCGTATTTACTAAGGAAACTGGCATGGAGTCTATGGAAATAAGGTAAACAAGTAGGGAGGTCATGGAACCGATACAGATTAAAGGGGAGGAGGTGCTTGCTGTCTTGAGGCAAATCAGAGTAGATAAATCCCCAGGACCGGACAGGGTATTCCCTCGGACCTTGAAGGAGACTAGTGTTGAAATTGCAGGGGCCCTGGCAGATATATTTAAAATGTCGGTATCCACGGGTGAGGTGCCGAATGATTGGAGGGTAGCTCATGTTGTTCCATTGTTTAAAAAAGGCTCAAAAAGTAATGCGGGAAATTATAGGCCGGTAAGTTTGACGTCAGTAGTAGGTAAATTATTGGAAGGAGTATTAAGAGATAGGATCTACAAATATTTGGATAGACAGGGACTTATTAGGGAGAGTCAACATGGCTTTGTGCATGGTAGGTCATGCTTAACCAATCTATTAGTGTTTTTCGAGGAGGTTACCAGGAAAGTGGATGAAGGGAAGGCAGTGGATGTTGTCTACATGGACTTCAGTAAGGCCTTTGACAAGGTCCCGCATGGGAGGTTAGTCAGGAAGGTTCAGTCGCTAGGTATACATGGAGAGGTAGTAAATTGGATTAGACATTGGCTCAATGGAAGAAGCCAGAGAGTGGTAGTGGAGGATTGCTTCGCTGAGTGGAGGCCTGTGACTAGTGGTGTGCCACAGGGATCAGTTCAGGGTCCATTGTTGTTTGTCATCTATATCAATGATCTGGATGATAATGTGGTAAATTGGATCAGCAAGTTTGCTGATGATACAAAGACTGGAGGTGTGGTGGACAGTGAGGAAGGTTTTCAAAGCTTGCAGAGGGATTTGGACCAGCGAGAAAAATGGGCTGAAAAATGGCAGATGGAGTTTAATGCAGCCAAGTGTGAGGTATTGCATTTTGGAAGGACAAACCAAGGTAGAACATACAAGGTAAATGGTAGGACACTGAAGAGTGCAGTAGAACAAAGGGATCTGGGAATACAGATACATAATTCCCTAAAAGTGGCATCACAGGTAGATAGGGTCGTAAAGAGTGCTTTTGATACATTGGCCTTTATAAATCAAAGTATTGAGTATAGGAGTTGGAATGTTATGGTGAGGTTGCATAAGACATAGGTGAGGGCGAATTTAGAGTATTGTGTGCAGTTTTGGTCACCTAATTACAGGAAGGATATTAATACGGTTGAAAGAGTGCAGAGAAGGTTTACAAGGATGTTGCCGGGACTTGAGAAACTGAGTTACAGAGAAAGGTTGAATAGGTTAGGACTTTATTCCCTGGAGCGTAGAAGAATGAGGGGAGATTTGATAGAGGTGTATAAAATTATGATGGGTATAAATAGAGTGAATGCAAGCAGGCTTTTTCCACTGAGGCTCGGGGAGAAAATAACTAGAGGACATGGGTTAAAGGTGAGGGGGGAAAAGTTTAAAGAAAATATTAGGGGGGGCTTCTTCACACAGAGTGGTGGGAGTTTGGAATGAGGTGGTGAACGCGCGCTCACTTTTAACATTTAAGAAAAACTTGGACAGGTACATGGATGAGAGGGGTGTGGAGGGATTATGGTCCAGGTGCAGGTCAGTGGGACTAGGCACAAAAATGGTTCGGCACAGGCAAGAAGAGCCAAAAGGCCTGTTTCTGTGCTGTAATGTTCTATGGTTCTAAATGGAGAAATGTTATACAAAGTTCAAGAAAGAGTGAGAAGCTGGGGAAAGGTATGTACGTTCTAGATGAATCAACATGGCATTAGGAATAAATTGGGATTAGGACTAGACTGTTGTTCATAGTATGTGGAGTTCAAAAAGGACCGATATTATGGCATCACAGAAAAGAAGGGTTCAGTCTGTTTACTAAAATCACACCCATGAAACTAGCCCATGATAATGAACAGAGTGTGGCTTGGGCAGGGCACATACATGTTAAAACAATGTGATGGATACACCCAAAACTCCCCATAGAAACAGCTACTGATTTTGGCCAGATGCAAAGTGCAGGACGTTTTCAACCCAGAGGAGCAGAAAAGGAAGCAGAATGGTAACTCTTCACAATGAGTTTCAAGAAGGGCCTTTTTGACTTGTGCAATGGACACTGGGAGAGTTACTGCTTTTCTTTCTGTCATTGAATAACATGTGTGAACTTCACAGAATCTGAGCTTTGACCAGATGCCAAGGTCTGAATGGATGTCAGCTCCGATGGAGCAGCAGTTCTGCCAACGGTCACAGATGAAGTCAGCAGGGGTTGTGATAGTGGGTACCTGTAAGTTGACACGGAAACATGAGCTCAAGGATCCAATCTGTTATTAAGATTAACCTGTACTAATCTGGAGGATATTCCTTGAAAATCCAACATCAGCATGTAAGGTTTAAATATATAATTGTTATCTTAAACCGAATGGTGGGCAGGGAAGGATGAAGGAGTTCCCGAGATTAATCACTAAATTCCTACCTTTCTGTTGGAGTAAACTTCCTGTTTATTATCTCAGTCTGATCCAATTTTTCCACCGGATATCCCTGCAAAGAAGATTGCCAGTTAGTTCACAGAAACATCCGCAACCCTATTTACAGCACAGTTGGGAAACACATCAGCATTGTCTTGGCTTTACTCTCGCGAGCTGGAGTGAGACAGTTCCTTTAATTAGCAACTAAAGAAAATATATCACAATGACTGGACACAGTATGTAGAATTTGAATTTAAAAAAACGCTCTTCAATAAAGACCTCGGAGTGCCAACTTTACGAGAAATATAGACTTATTCCTTTGATAGCTAATGTGCTCTGGAAAAATACCTCAATACCAGAAACACACTCCAATTGTTCATCAGTTCTCTTCGTCTTATTGAAATTCTTCATTACTTTTTCATTCATTTCACACTGCTTTGTGCTGCACCAGATGCAGAGTGACATTTTTTTCACAAAGACTAAGGTAAAAATTAAGTTAATAATAAGATGCTAAAGCAGCTGGGGGCACAATTCCACAAGCATTGGAAGATGTCTTCTGCCTTAAACCAAGTGTAATTTAGTAATACAGAGCTTGAATATTACTGAAAAGAGAGACATGCTGCCAAAGCTTTTCATCTTGCACTCATCAGGACAAAGGCAAGAATATCAAATTTCAAATGATCACTACATTAAAAAAAAAGAGTGCTGATCAGTTGGCAAGTCAACTTTGATTGACCGAGGCATTACCATGGAGAAAGCAACTGAGCACCATAGGCTCTCTAAACTCCCAGATAATTCCGGAGAAAAGGTGTAAGGTTTGAACGTATTCCTGCTCTTTGCAGAGAATGGATTCCTGCTTATGAATATATGACACCTCTAGCAAGTGTAAATGAATCATATCTCGACTGGTTATCTTAAATTTGTTTTTAGTGTAGCTATTAGCGCACTCAGGATTGTTCAACTACTACTGCCCAATTGTGGGATTGCATCTAACAGCAGATACTTTGCTTTGGGATTTGGAAGCTTGGCTGGTTGAGTACAGTCTGTACTCAGTCTATTATGAACAGCTGAAGGGACATGCTAGTTGATTCTACCAGCTGCTCATCAGCCCATGTACCTTGCATTGCACTGGCACTGAAATTCATCTACAATGTTGCTCAATTGTGTGGTGTCAAGAAGTTGTGATAAAATAAAAATGAAGGAATCTAATAATGGCTATGTATTCTGGTGAAGGTATCATTGGAAGAGAACAAATTATTTTTTAAATGAGAATTGGATAGGAAGTCAGATTGACTGAGGTCTTTGATATGTGAATTAGCCTAGCAACACTGCAAACAGATATTTACCAGAGACATAGGGCATAGAATTTCAGGAGTTACAGCAAAGATAGTAAAAGTTTAAAAGAAGATGAGGGTGAATTACACACTTACATTCAATGAGGGTGAGCTCATGTAAGAAATATAATTAAGTGGGACGTCTAAGACAAGTAGCTCAGGTAAGAAAAGATCAAAGAAAAAGCAATATATTAGTGGCAACGTTCATCCTATACAGGGAGCTGAGCTGAGCTGAGCTGACCTGCGCTGAGCAGAGCTGGTCCAAGATCACAGCCAGCCGGAAGCGGTGTTCACTCCAGACAAGCCACTGGCAGGGGCATCCTATTTGAACTGCCAGTTGTTGCTATTCTGAACCAGAAGCAATCTCAAAAGAGATTTAAGTGCCAAGTGTGGTAACCATTGCTGGATTTTGTTTATAGATTTAAAACCTATGGGAAGTTGTTTGAGAAGGTTTCGTTCTGAGTTTAGGAAAATAGAGGGGTTTGAAACTGAGTCAATTGAACAATATTTGGCCATTTTTCAAATTCATTCATAGGACATGGGCATCACTGGCTGGCCAGCATTTATTGCCCATCACTAGTTGCCCGAGGGCAGTTAAGAGTCAACCACATTGCTGTGGGTCTGGAATCGCATATAGGCCCGACCAGGTAAGGACGGCAGTTTTCCTTCCCTAAAGGACATGAGCGAACCAGATCGATTTTTCCAGCCACCAACAATGGTTTTATAGTCATCAGTAGATTCTTAATTCCAGATATTTTTGTTGAATTCAAACATCTGCCGTGGCGAGATTCGAACCCGGGTCCCCAGAACATTAGCCGAGTTTCTGGATTATAGTCTAGTGATAATACCACTAGGCCATCACCTCCCATTATTGTAGTTAATTTTTTTTTTAGTTGCTTTTCTTGTGTGTTTTACTGTTTTGATAAACTTTTGTTTGTTTAATTGTTACAAGGCTGAGACATTCCTGAGTGGTCTTCACTCATCATCTTGTACCAAATTACAAAAAATATAGTAAGGAACAGCATTCCAAGTTTCCCACCTGGGATTTGGAATGCTCTAGCATTTATCAGCTGGGTTTTTAACAGTGGTAGGCAGGATGTCTTCTTGGATTGATGGTGGCATTCTGTTCGTGGAAAATGCCACTTGCATAGCCACTGTAGTAGCAGCATGAAAGATCTTGCTTAAACTGTTGTTCAAAGTTTTGAGATACTTCACCGTTCCAGGGTAATCTGAGGTAGACTGGGCATTTTGCAGGTAATAGACAGAGTACAGACGATAGTCAACCAGCTCATGCTTTCGAAACACAAAACAAAATGCTGTTAAATGTCGGGCCAGACTCTCCGACCTTGCCTGCAGCCAGAATTCTCCGATCCCGCTGCAGTGAATTGGGATTTGCCAGAGTGCCAGTTCACTCTTCTTTCTGGCAGCGGCAGCGGGGTGTGACCGGCTGGAGAATTCAGGCCACCATTTTCCGCAATGTGGCAGCACTTGCTGAACAATCCTGAATGTGCTAATAATTACACTAACAACCAATTTAAGATAATCAGTTGAGTTCGTAATGTGATTCATTTATGCTTGCTAGAAGCAATGTAGATTCATACAGTGAAAACTGCTCTCAGCAAACAAAAGGAATATGTTCTAGTCTTGCAACTTTCATGAATTACCTGGAGCTTAGGGAGCCTTTATCTCCCCATTGCAACACCTTGGTTAATGAGATTCAACTCACCAACCAATCAATATGCTCTTTTCCTGCAGTATAAATTGTGACCTTTTGAAATTTGGCATTCTTGCATTTGCCCTGATGAGTGCAAGATGAAAAGCTTCAGCAACTGATCTCTCTCTTCAGCAACATTGGGTGTGATTACATAAGCCGTAAATATTAGCAGGTTATTCAATTATGGTAATGGGGGAACTTATCAGTCGAGCCCACTTTCGCACAACATGCAAACAGCTGCATAATTATATAGACATTACTACATTGAAACTAGAAGTGGGAAACCCTGTTTCCCATCTCTCAGAGGATGGTAAAAACAGGAATCAGCACTGGTACCTCCACGGTTCATGTGACTTAGCACCATACTGACTGCACTTATCCAGGAAGAAGCCCCAATGCTTAAATGTTGACCTCAAGACTCTGCACGCATTATTGGAGCATTAATTTATAGAACTTTAGCAGGTTTTGTTCTCCATATTGTTGTGGACATAGGTTCTAATGAAGGGCCAATGAAAAATGTGGAACATTCCTTAGGTATGGCCTGTCACAAACAGCAGAACAAATCCAATCTGACTGCCCCATTGGTCTATCCTCAGAAAAGTGATGGAAGGTCTCATTGACAGTGTTAACTAGCAGTTTTACACAGTAATATCCTCGTCACCAGCACGCAGCTTGGGTTCCACCAGGGTCACTGGTTTCACACCACATTACAATCTTGGTCCAAGCATGGACTGAAGAGCTGATTCAAAAGCTTAGGTGCGAGTGATTGCCTTTGACATCAAGGCAGCATTTGAGCTAGCATTAAGGAGTTATTGTAAAATTGAAGTAAATGGAAATCAAGGGAAAACTCTTCACGGTTGGAGTCATACCAAGCACAAAGGAAGATGGTTGTGGTTGGCGGAGGCCAAACAGCTCAGTTCCAGGATCTTGTTGCAACAGATCTTCAGGGATCTCCAACTAGAAGGGCAAAGGCAGTAAACCCATGGGAACACCACCACTTGCAAGCTGCCCTTTGAGCAAAACACCACCTACTGCCACTGTGGCTGGGACAAAAGTTTGAAATTTCCTTCCTAACTATACCAAATGTACTTACTGTATTGATTCCAGAAGGTGACTCATCACCACCTTAAGAGCAATTAGGGATGGCAACAAATGCTTGCCTTGCCAGTGACTCTCACATCTCATAAATAAATGAAAACAAAAATAAAAATCAATCAACAGAAAGCAGACCCAAAAGACCACTCTTACACCATTGAGGATATGAAGGCTTTAGATATGGGTGAGCACAGATTTACTGGGATGCTATTCAATTTGAGAAAATAGAAATATAAAGAATTCTTGAAAAATTATAATTTTATCCATTGGAACAAAACAGGTTATAGGATATACTGGATGTGGAAACAAAAGCAGAACATTCCCAGCAGTTGAATAGTCAAGAACGAGGGGCAACATCGATAAAAGCTTAAATGCAAACAATTTGGAACAGAAAGGAGAAGCTACTTTATATAGAAAGTTATGAAGGTGTGGAATTCACTTCCAGGGTTAGTGATTTCAGAAGAAATTGTGTCAACATTCTTAAGATTAGATTTGATGACTGGATGAAGGAAAAAAAAATTGAAGGGTTGGGCCAAAGAATTTGTTTGTGTTGTGTCTTCCATGCATTTAATTCTATTGGACCCCAGCATTGGAGATGCTGGTAGCACATTGCTTCCTGCTGACAGTAAGATGAAGGTAGGCAGAAAAACACTTTCACTAATAACCTTCCCAAAAATAAACAATGCCGAATTAATGTCTTCAATATTGTGTCTATAGTTAATTGGAAACAGGTCACTGTATTCCTTGTGTTCCTGGCACATTTCATAAATGAATCATGCTGAGCAAGACAAGTTCCTTTACCCAGTTTTAATTGGCTGCTCCCAGATAGGCAGCAGCACCATTAACAAATAGTCTTAAGGCCCCCTACATTAAAGAGATTGGAAAAATTAAAAAACTTCTTACTACTCATTAACTCGTGGTCCTTGCTTTGAGGGAGAACAACATTTTGACTCAGTCTATGGTCAAATGGACTGTTCAGGTTCATGGGTGAAGAATAACCAGACTGGGAGAGGCTGATACCAAAGGATCTATACCTCAGCAAAGGTCTGTGCTATTAAATGTTCAGGGAGGGAAGAAAAAAGTTCATTTGGCCATTATGTAATGGATGCAGCACAGATAAATGACACTGGAAGGGAGACTGGTGCTGTACTTAAAATACGTCTTGCAGCAACTTAAAAAAGGACTTGTATTTATAGAGAGTTTCTCACAATCACCAGATGCCTCAAAGCACTTTACAGTCAATTTTTAAAAATTATTTTATGGGATGTGGGCGTCACTGCTGGGCCAGCATTCGTTCCCTATCCCTAATTGCTGTTGAACTGAGTGGCCATTTCAGAGTCAATCACATTATTGGGAGATAATGCCAGACAGACTAGGTAAGGATGACCCTAAAGGACACTGGTGAAGCAGATGGGTTTTTACGACAATCGACAATGGTTTCACGGTGGGACTTGAAGCTGGGTACCCAGATCTTTATTATGGGTCTCTGGGTTCCCAGTCCAGTGACAATATCACTATGCCACCACCTCCCCAACGAAACATTGGCCAGGATACCGGAGATAACTCCCCAGCTTTTCAAAATTGTGTCATGGGATCTTTTACTTCGACGCAAGTGGGCAGCTCAGTTTCATGTCTCATCTGAAAGATGGCACCCCGACATTACAGCATTCCCCAATACATTGGAGCACCAACTGCGAGTTTTCTGTTCAAGCCCTGGAGTGGGACCTGAACCCCAAAACACATGACTCAAGACGCACGTGCTAACAACTGTGCACAAAGTCAGTCATTTAATTCAATGACTATACATTAGTCTACATATGCAAACTGTATTACTGATTCTGTTACCATCCATGCAATTCATTGTCAGGCATTCATGAGACCCTCCCGCATGACTCAGCCATGGCTTCCTTTGTGTATTCTATTTCCTTTCAGCCTGAAAATACATGGTGACTCGCATGAAATTCTACTGCTTGACAGCTACTACTGAGAAGGAATTTTTCAAATTCAGACAGCCGATTGAAAGAACAGACTGTATACATCAGGGTCTCACAATGGTCTAAAAGGCTATTTATATATTTGTATAGGAAGGCACATTTCACTCAGCCATTTTGATTCAGCATCAATGATTCTCTAGGGCCAGCCAAGCTTGTTATAAGGAATGGTGGGGCTTTCATAAAAATCGATCACACAGATGGAGGCCATTAGGCCCATCGTGTCTATGTCAGGCAACAAAAGAGCTACTCAACCGAAACCCACCCTTTTGCACTTTATTCTTAACAATGCATATCATGGCTCCTCAAGTAGATACAAAAGCCTTAGGTCACATACCAACCTATTCAAAAACAGCTTCTTCCCTGCTGCCATCAGACTTTTGAATGGACCTACTTTGCATTAAGTTGATCTTTCTCTACACCCTAGCTATGACTGTAACACTACATTCTGCACTCTCTCGTTTCCTTCTCCATGAACGGTATGCTTTGTCTGTATAGCACGCAAGAAGCAATACTTTTCACTATATGCTAATACATGTGACAATAATAAATCAAATACCCAACACTTATTATCGGATTGAATTGATTTATTATTGTCACATGTCTTAGGATACAGTGAAAAGTACTGTTTCTTGCGAGCTATACAAACAAAACATACCGTTCCTAGAGTACATAGGGGAGAAGGAAAGGATAGGGTGCAGTTATAGGTAGGGTGAAGAGAAAGATCAGCATTAATATATGATAGGTCCATTCAAATGTCTGATGGCAGCAGGGAAGAAGCTGTTCTCGAATCGGTTGGTACATGCTTTCAGAAGGGGTTCTGCCTTGTCACCTGGGTCCTTACTACACAGATAGGGTGAAAAGAAATTTCCTCATTGCGTCTCTAATACTTTTAATATAATTAATTAGATCTCTACTCCCTAGTTTTGGATGCTCTGTTAAGGTAAACTGATTGTCCTTATTTCCTCTATCTAGGCTTCAGTAATTGTATATCCCTCACTGTGTCACCCCTCAGCCTCCTCTGTTTTCAAGGAAAATAACCACCCAGCTTATCCAAGCTTTCCTCATGACTAAAATTTCCCAGCCAACATCCTCATTAATCTCCTCTGTACCTTCTCCAGTGCAATCACATCATTCCTGTGACGCGGTAACCAAAATTATCTGCAGTACTCAAGCTGTGGCCTAATTGGAGTTGTACACAGTTGCAGCATAACCACCCTGCTCTTGTATTCCATGCCTTGGCTAATAATGGTAAACATGGCAAATGCTTTCTTAATCATCTTCTAGACCTGTCCTGCTACCTTTAAGGATCTCTGGACATGCAATGCAACTTCTTCTGTTCCTCCACGCTAATCACTACCTTCCCATTTGTCGTGCATTCTCTTCCTTGACACCTTTATGGCCTCCCACATGCCACCCTTCATAAACCTGTGGTCATCTAAACTCTGTACACTATTGTGTTACAATAGTCCAGTCTCGAGGTTACATAGACATTGAATGAGAGTTTCAGCAGCAGATTAACTGAGGCAGGAGCAGAGACAGGTGATGTTACAGGAGGTGCAAATACATGTAGTTAGTGACTGTGTAGGTGTGTGGTTGAAGGCCCATCTTGGGGACAAATATAAGACCAAGTGTGTGAATGATTTGGAACAGCTTCATACAGTTGCTAAAGAGAGAGAGATGCAATGAGCAGCTAGGGAATGAGGTTTATAGCAAGGACTGCAGACAATGATTTTGGTTTTCCCAACATTTACTTGGGTAAATGTTTCTGTTTATCCAGTTTTGTATGCTAAAAGGACAAGCAGGATCCAGGACATTGGAAGAAGGACAAAAACCCATTTTCTTGACTGCTCTAATCATTCTTGGATGAAAAGTACACGTGTATATGTTGGGCAAGGACAGATTCAGGGCTTGGTTATAGGGCCACATCACGTGCAAAGAGCAACGTTTTGTTTGCAGTTTAAACAGGCACGATTATTGGAAATGCACCAGAGTACATGGAACCATACCTCATACATTGTGAGTGCCTTGAGGAGAGGAGGAAGGGAAAAAGCTCCAAGCTACTAAAAAAAAAAAGCCAATACAGGCCTTTTTTTTTATGCAAGGTGAAAGAAATGCAAGTTGCTCTTTTAACATAAAATGTGTTTTTCTCTTCTACAAAGAAAGCCAATTTCTGACGATGTGGTGTCTGAATAATATTGATGAGTGGCAATATTCAGTGTTTCTCACTCGCAATCTATTCAATATTTCTGAATCTTAGGGATAAGAAAACAAAGTTATTAGAATATAGGGTTGTGATCACAACCCGCAATCAGGTTGGAAAAATCAAAAGATCAATAATTAATTGATGGCACTTAAGCCTGGTGAAAGCATGAAAATGTGCAGGCGTGCACATCTCCATGTGAATTTTTCTTGATCAGTTGCTCACAACGGTCTGGAAACTCCCTAATGCTTAAGAAAAAAATTGGTGGGCGAATCCAGAAGTCCTCACACATCTATGACAGATTCCATTTCTGCCAGTAGAGGAAAGGGGCATGGCTCACACAGGAAGCCCAAATTCAACAGGGCCATTTGAACCAGTAACGAGTTCAAACAGACCCCATTTCCTCTGTAAGGGCCTTAACCTGCAGTGTTGGAGTTGTGAACTTTCAGAGTAATCATAATGCTCTTGAAGGAGTTATTTAAATTCCCAGCCCTTTCCGAAAAAATTTCCAGTATCAATGAGAGTTGAAAAGTCTGGCCCAGTAGGAAAAATACTGCGGATGCTGGAATCTGAAACAAAAACAGAAAATGCTGGAAAATCTCAGCAGGTCTGACAGCATCTGTGGAGAGAGAATAGAGCCAATGTTTCAAGTCAGGATGAACCTTCGTCAAAGCGGGTGGGTGTGGACGCAAGGAGGTATGAGGAGTGACATCTAGCATCTTAATATTTAACAAAACAATTGTGACAAAGTCCCAAAGAACTAAGGCGGGCTTTTGAAATCACTTGTCTCAGCACTTCGCAGCCTGGGGCCACCTCCAATTTACAGCCAAGGATGACGGGTCCTGACTCTCATCTTGTACCTGCACCCTCCTGAAGTGAAGACCCTGCCATTCAAAAGAGTTTCTTCTCAGTTGAGCATGGCGAGCCAGGAGAATTCCCCCAACTCAAGCTACCCGACTCGAACAAAAACGCGGGCCTAAAGGCTCCACCGATTTCACCAAAAACTCAGTATCACACCCAAGACCTGAAACTTCCTCAACAAGACAGAATGTCACAATCTATGTTTATTTGTTAGCTTTGTCATGTTCTAAGTTGCATTACTACTAACTAAAATTACCTCAGTTGGCAGTCAAGGTGCTGTCTTTTTATTCCAGTTATAAAACAGGTGCAGCAGTTAAAAATAATTGCCATGTAAACTAGACAGTCATGATAGACTTTACTTACACGGACACCTTAGTCTTTGTTGATTCGCACAGCTTCCCCTCGACTGACCCCTCCCTGCCAAACAATGAGCCCTGATCTCAATCAAACTGCAGAAAGGGTGAGGCTTCACGAGAGGATGCTTTGTATGAGTGGAAAGGGAAAAATAATGGCCAATTTGTTTCTTTTGGATGGTTTATGGCATCCTCAGGTCAGTGTTGATCTGGCCAGAGCAGGCAGGTTAGACGACTCAGAGAAATAAACTTGCAACAAAAATTGAACATATTAAAATGAGTCGGTAATGTATGTCCTACCTCAGATAAAGAGGACTGTGGCTGGTCGGACCTTACGGTGGGATGAGGTTCTTCAAGGTGATTGCTAGCTGGATGGAAATACTGATAAAGTAGAGTTGGAGCTGGATCAGAGTGTTGCACCTGCTGAACATGAGAGACACAACGTTCTTTCAAAATGCTTGGTTTATTTAGTTTGAGGCGCTCTAAATTTTCACATTCCTGCTCTTGTAACTTCTCTCCTTGCCCGTGGTGGACTGCTTGCTCCAAATTTCTGGCTGAACAAGCAGGATATTGCTCAGAATCTTGACTGACTCTGCTTGTGGAGTGTTGGAAGATTTCTTCCGTGGATTGCCTCGGGCGATCACTTGGGAGAATGTGCGGCTTACTGGAAAGGCTCTGCCCTTTAGATTTTCCTATGGTACCCGATTTACTCTGAAGTCTTGGAAAATTGCAAGAATCAGATCCAGATAAACCTTTACTGGTCTCCTCAAAGAATTTTCTCCTCTCTGCAAAGGACACCAATGGGGAAGTATCTGGTTCCTCTAACACTGCCATTGCACAAGATTTCACCTCATTGGATCCAACTTCCTTTGTCACCTTACTTTGAGCCTCCTCTTTATCTTCAGGTGCCAAAGTTTTTTGGTCAGGTCCACTGACTCCCTGAGCAGTCTTTGGCTCATCAAGATTTTGGGATAATGAATCAGCTCCTATTTTGCATCTGTTTGGTGAAACATAGGGGCTGCAGACCAATGGATAAAAACACATATTTCCTGATTTACAATCCTCTTTCATATCATCCGGAGTTTTATTGGAATCTATGGTCTGTGTCTTTATGTTTGTGGTTTCTTCTGCTGTGCCACTGACATCAGACTCACCAGTATTACAAGTATAGGAACTGGATGGCTTCTCTCTCGAATCAACCAGTTCCTCTGAAGTTTCTTCCATTTGTAACAATGCAGTTGCACTCTTGTTCTTCTGCAACTGAGCTTTTTTCATTTGTATTTCATTCCGCAAATTTGTGGCAAAACGGTCACTTTTGCGCCGCAATCTGGCTACTCTAGAACCCAAGGCCCGAGTATGTCTGCCAGTTTCATTTTTGGTTTCTTCTAAATCTGCCTCATCTTCCAAAGTATTGCCAATTGGAGATGTGCTTCCAATCTCGCTCATTTGATCGGGTGGTCTTGGGGGCAATTGTATGTTTTGCTGCTGGGCTGTAGTTTGAAATGATGACCGTTTACAACTTATAATACTCAGCTCAGCTCTGCAAGAGGAAGAACGGAGTTGACCATCCAAACAGTGATTGCAAGTGGCTTCTTCAATTTCTTGCTGCTTCCCCTTTGCTGTAGATTCAGGGCTCAAAGGGTTCTCCTTCATCTGCTTTTCCAATGAAGAATCCATTTCATTTAAAGCTTTATGAGGATGCTCTATGTTGGATTGATGTTCCTGCTGAGATATTGGTATGCAGTTGGTCCATTTGTGACTTTCCTGATTATACCGTGATCCCAAACCATTTTTACCACAGTCTGAAATAGGTAGTGAATGCATTTGTGCCGATAACAACTTCTCGGGTGCACTGTGCCTATGCAAGTTCAAAGGCAATCTTTCATTCTGCTCCACTTTACTCCGGTTCAGGTACTGACTGGCAACAAAGGATGGTTCAATCAAATTGTACAAATCCAACTGCCCCATCAAATATCGACTGGATTTTCTAGGGATTGTTGTATTTTCGTGCGAGATAATTTTTTCACCATGCCTGTGAGAATGGCAATAAAGCCTTGGTTGTTGTCTTAACAAGCAGCAGCATTCGACTGAACAATGGCTGGATTCTGGGTTACTAGAGCGTGGGGCAGTGCACGTACAGCACTTGGGAACACAAGTATAATATTGTCCCTCGGAATCTTTATCTTTCTTAGATAGGAAGGTTTCAGAAGCCCATCTTCCAGGTTGAAGCAACATGTTTGTTGCTGCAAATGCCTCTGAATTAGTCACACACAGAGAGGCAGAGCGAGCTTTAGCAGCCACAAAACTCTCTCTGCGAACAGGTGGTGGGGGAGGGGCTGTTTTGGTAGAACTCGCAGCACTTTCTTCATGTACTTGGCATGGAAGCATGTTGTCACCGACAGGTGATGCTTTCCCACAGTGAGAACAAAGCTGCTCTTCAGCTGCCCTCTCCCTGCCTTCACTTCCATTTGGAAGGTACTGGGCCTCTCCGTACCTGGTTGGCAGCCATGGCCCCAAGCCATGTAGTATGCTGTCCATGGAGGCAGACTCATCAGTTTTCACTGACGAGGACAGAGTATAGTCAGATGCGTTAGAGCTGGCAGAAAATGAGCTGTAGGCAGAGTCTCTTTTGTTAGGACATGTGCTTTGGTCACAGCTTTGACTGGGTTGGTCAAGACTGTCCATGCTTCCAAATGAACTCCTCTGATCCGAGCTACGATGCAGAGCTAGTTGATCCCACTGTGTTGGAAAGTCGCTGAAAGACACAACAGAATGCAGATAAAATAAGCATGCAATTTGTAACTGTCCCATTTTGGGTATCTATACCACAATTTCCAGCCATAAGGCTACAAGTTTACCATTCCTGGGAATTTTATGTACCGTGAACAATTTCCTAATTGAGGCTAGTAACATTACACAGAGAAAGTCACTGGGACTTTGGATGATCTTGTATTTGCCAAGGTGATTGCCTTGAAATCATTTAGAGGCTAATTGTAAGCAAGAGTATTAAAGGCAATAGAACCAATGCAACCAACGTTAAGATGCAGAGCAGCAATGATCTAATTCAGCGGTCCTCAAACTGAGGTCTGCAGACCCCTTGACATCTGTATAGATTTCAAAGGTCCTCGAGATAATGTGGGAATGCTCAATAACTCAGAATTGGAGCCAAGTAACGGGAGTCAGGCGGATACAAGATGGCTGGAGCTGGGTGAGATGGATGTCCTCGGAACTGGATCAGAACACATTTGGGTCTCAGATGGTGTGGCTAAATGTTAGGCTGTAAGGAGCTAGCGATTGCAACCAGTAGATACTGTGGTAACGGCCGCATTATTCAGGCTGAAAACGTTTTGGCACTCCTGTTTGCAACTTCAGTTTGTACCAAGGCAACAAAAATCAGCAACAATTCCTCCTCCCACCACAGGGGGACAAGCCGCTGGTCCACATGTCAGCCTTTACTGTCATTGCCACCTCTCCCTGGGGATGGGCAGTAAGCTGTTGGAGCTGATATCCTGGTGCCATGCGCAGTCACACCCTGTGACTCAGCTTTCACACCTGCATTGTTGATCAGATGGTGCTGAACTCTTGTACAGCAGCAAATCTCAGCTGTTAATTTAATATGGCCAGTGGCATATTGGCCTCTTTTGCTTAACGTTTGGAATGTTCTTCCACTAAGTATTTTGGAAATACTTTTATCGGTATGTTTAAATTTAGAATTTGCATGGAAAAACAGATGAGGAGCTGGTACAACTGGCCTGTGGCTCTTTGCTAAAGTTTAAGTGACAGGATCACATCCCTAGTTTTGGCCATCTACTACCCAGAAATGGTAAAAGCAGCAGCACAATTGTTGTTATCTTTCCCAACAACAAACTTCATTTTCTGCTCTGGCAGCAATGAAGACAAACCTATCCTCCTGTCTGGAAGTGAAGAATTATTTTTATGATATAGTCAAACATCACAATAAGGATGTGCTCTGACAGTAAACATGCCCGTTTTACTGATTACTTTATGTAACTCTTCATTTTCTTAAAAATTACTAAAATATTCACACTATGCAAGTGAAGCATGTAGAAAGTATCATTTTAATTTGGATGGAGGAGGGGATCCATGATTACTAATCCATTTGAAAAAGGGGGACCTCAACCCTTTGATCGCACTGAATAAAGGAACAGGCTAGAGGGGCTGAATGGCATATTCATGTCCCTACACGTCAAACTGAATTAGATGTTAATTACTGTTACTGGGGGGGGGGGTGGGGAAACTGGATTAGAGGAAAATAAATCAGCAAAGGAAATCCAGTAAGAGAAGAGAGTGGGAGATTCAAAGAATGGGAAAAGCAACAAGAGAACTTTCTCTTGTATACAAGGCAGTCATTAATAACTCCAATCAGGAACTCAAGAGATACCTCTAGACCCTGACAGCAATCAAAGTGCAGAAATCATAAGCATATGGAGTAGTTCAGGCAAAGAGAATAGACGTATTTAAAGAGAAGCCAGATAAATATATGAGGAAAAAAGGAATCAACGTTATGCTGCTAGGGATAGATGAAATAAGGTGCGAGAAGGTATGCATGAAGCATAAATGCTGGCACAACTAGTTGGGCTGAATGACCCATTTCTGTGCTTTAAATTCTATGCAATTTGGCCTAGGATTTTCAAAATCTGTTCTACTGTGTTTCTATCAAGAAATTACCTCTGGGAGGGTACATGGGTAGTCCTGATACTTCCTCAGTTCCATCACGGCCATTGGAAACTGGCTGGATCGACCTTCTGGTCTTTTCCTGTCTGCCTTTTGTATCTTTACATTTGTTAATCCACCATTGTGGAAAACAACAAAGATTTGCTGCTAGCTCCAGAAAGGGGGGGGGGGGGGGGGGGGGGAACTAAAGGATCAGGGCAAGTGTCAGGTCTTTTTATACATCTCATAACAAATTTCTTCAAAGAATTGCCTCTGTCTTGGTATTTTCTGTCCACAGGGAAACAACAGTTCTGCATCTTGAATTTAAATCATGAAAACCAATGTGTAACTTATTAAACAGCATGAAAATGGTTGCAAAAATCAAATGCTTAATGGAAGTAGAGTTTAATCAAGTTGAGAAGACAACTGACACGCGTATCTTCAGCAGGTCATCAACATGCATTTCAACAAAATATTTTACCAGTCTGATGTAGCATGTGACAGGGTCCGAGTGTAATTAAGACAAATACAATGATTCCTGTCAGATCAGCAGCAGTGACAAACAGCAGCAATCTATAAACATTCAAACAAAAGGCGGCAGGAATGCCGTACTGAATAGTCAGCATTCCTATATTTCTAGACTAGTTTATAAATGTCTACCCCTCATTTTTTTTCTCTTTTGCTTTTCTGTCGGGGATGACTTATTCTGGGTTTTGGTTCCAGGAACACTGACTACCTGCTGATACCTCACTAAGTTAATACTCATGTGAATGGGGGAAGTGACAGTCAAACTGAATGGGGTCCTAAATCCAACGCACACACAGGCACACCCCAGCAATGATTATCAGGGATCAATCAGGAGCAGAATGGCTTTCCCTTCCCTAGCCAAGCAGAATTGAAGATATCTCTAGTCCTGCAATTAGAATGCAAGCTTGGGTTAATTGACTCAGGCCAGGATCTGAGTTGGTGACATTTTCTGTATTGCTCGGTGCTACACTTTGCTGCGTATTTATTAAGTGGGTCTTTTGGGCAAGCTGGATGGTTTTCTATCACACACCTCACTCTTGTCTCAGTAACAATGCCACATTAACAGCCCATAAGACTCACCTGGTGTCATATCCAGAGTGCCACGACAGACTGAGACATCCTGATGAATGGTGCATCATAGTGGCCTCAGGCTGTGCCTCTGATAACTTGGCTAAGTGCCATGTGTAAGGTCTTATCCCTGGACCATTCCTCCTAAAACAAGAAAACACACAAACGTGAGCTGTAGATGCACTTAATTATGTGTAGCAATTGGTCAGTTGTCTTATTTCTGCTTGTAGGCCTTATCTACAGTTAACACTTCAAAAGTACTTAAATTAACTCTGAAGCACTTTGGGATGTCCTTAAGACATGAAAGGTGTTACATATATGTAAGTTCAAAGGGGAAGTTGATCAAGTGTTGCATTCGACAGATGCTGGGAAATGTAAGACATGATGCTACCAAATAAACCTGTTGGACTTTAACCTGGTGTTGTTAAACTTCTAAATGTAAGACAGACAGGTATTTTGATAGGATTAATACACCTTAAAGTTGCATTCAAGGTGTATTTCAATAGCTTTCTTTTTTGGGTGCTATTTGGTGCATTGCAGTTTCAACAACCCAAAGATCACCCTTCTTCCTTGAAACTGGTGATTCTCATTACGGTACAGTTCCACAGGCACTGCAGCACTCCAGTACCTCACCTTATGTACAAGCATTTGGATAAATACCAGTGGGCTTCTCTAGCATGGAAAACAATTCCCTTCACTAACATATTTTCTAATAAAGGTCAACAAGACAGTGGTCAGGAGGAGGAACCCAGCTGATTCTCTCCAGCCCGAAGAATTTGTGCCTGCATAGATCAGTTACCACACTCCGCACTGCATTTACCCACTGAATCATCAATGGGGCTCCTATTAATATTTCCTATCTTCCGTCCTTCAGTCCAATTTCTCCTCTTCTTGAAACAAAGAAATCCCTCTCTGCATTCATGCCTGCACCAGCTAAAAAGGATACCATTTTTAAATGAAAAGGAAAAACATTTTTGTATTTGGATGCACAAAGTGTATTAGAAACCTATAGAAATGCATAATTGTCAAGTTACGTGTGGCATAAAATGGTGTGCACATTTTCTCTCATGCCCCAAACATAAAAAAGTGCTTACTTCACATTTTATTCATGTCAATGATATCCTTTCAACAAGTCCTGACTGACTGCTTCTTCAGCAAGCATTCAAGCTCTGTTTGCATCTTAGTCAATTCTCAACTCCACTGAGTTGGCAAGAATTAGTGCATCTTGTCCCTCAAAGCCGCTTGCTACTCTTACTAGACATGATTCAAACACATCCAGGTGGAAGCAAAGTCAACACCTGCCTCATAACAAGAGTCCTGCAATTACCATAAAAGTAGGTCCGGTGCCAGTTGTCATTTCAAAAGACTAAAATATAATTCAGCGTGTTTCCAGAAAATATTCACAAACTCTGCAGTGCAACATAAAGAAACTAGCGCCATGTAGTGTTTGTGTCACTCAGCGCTCAAACTTTCAATTGCACTTGGGTTGTTACAAAATCACAGAACAGGATTACGAGTTGCCGGTTGCACATTCTACCATTTTTAGCCCCGTTTAAAGGGGTTTTATCACCATCACATCCACAATTTTAAAAAATGAGTTTTGCCATATAATTTCAGGAAACCCACAACAAACTGAAGACAATGGATTGCGACTTAGGGAGATAATAACACAGGTACTGGCTGAGTCACTGAGCGAGATAGCACCTTTGTGGTTTGTGCGCTATTATTTCTAAAAATGGTACATTTTGATGTACCTTATTTTGAAAAATAAAGATTCCGATACATTTAAAGAGTCTGCCATCAGTCTCACATTTTCGATAATAAATCTCACTTCTAACATTTCTTCAAACTTCCGAGTTCATAATGAGGGAGCCTAACTTACCGCAGCACAGGGATATTGTGCTGGCTGGAAGGAGTTACTGAGCTTGCTGGTGCAAGGGGACTGGATTGTGCATAAAGAGTTTCTAACTATGCAAGTTCAGGAGAGCTTGTCACTCACTTTTAGGCTGAAAGACATGCCCAAACATTGTTGAACTCTGCAAGTAATAATCGGCTCCCTGCTTTTACTTCATGGAAAATACTCTTCCGTCTGTTCAAGATTCGCAAACTACATTCTAATGGGTCTATAGTCCTGTTGGTTCATAAGAACCTCAAATCCAGTTGGATGTTTGCATCTGGCTAATCCTATGTGTATATGCATCTCCAGACAGTAGGGTGCTGGGTGAACATGATTACTGGGATCGATAGTGTGAAAGAGCTGAAGTAACATTCGTCAGTGACACATCTCTAACTTTGTCCATGCCGAAACACTGACTGTCTTCTCTCCAGAGATGCTGATTGATCTTCTTGAATATTTCCAGCATGTTCTGTCTTTATTTCAGCAACAGGACTGCTGGCTGAATAGAATTCCGGAAAGTATTTTTTAACATTTGACACTTCTCTAGATCAGATTGTAGGAGAGCATTGTCATGACCTCAGTGCACTGACAATGCTAAAATTAACTAAGTCACATTTTCATAGGCTAACTACGGAATTGTCACCCAAGGAAGTGTTTAAAGATAGGGAGCGAATGTATGAATACGATTCTCCTACAACCTGAAGAACAGCAGTACCAAGTGTAAAAGTGCCCAAAGTGGAAGGGCTATATTATCAATAGAATTGGTTATACTGGAGTTGTCATCACATGCTCAGGTTAACTGAACTCCATCACCATATCCCACACAGAAATTCTCTCAGACTTTCCCATGCAAATCACCAGGTCTCGTGTAAAACAAAATTAGCTTAATAAAACAGGTCAATAAATAAATTAGTCATAACTCGTTATAATGGCTTGATTTTCAAAAAGGAATCCTGAAAGCAAAGTCCGTTCTTTTAAGGGGTGGGGGAGGGGGAGAATTGTACGAGTTTGGAAGTCCTATCTGACTGCAAGGCTTAAGAAAACACAGCAGCTTGCTGGCCTCTCAAATTTTAAACACAGGATATTTCAATTGCCCAACTCAAACTATTTCCTGCAATTCTTCTGTCCATAAAAAGAAGAAACACATTGTTATTTTTGTGATCAACATTGAAATAGCTGCATAACAAGAATTCTTAAACTCCCTCGAGGAGTGAGCACCAAAATGTTTACCATACAATTTACAATTTGAACAGAGAAGGGCAGATTCAGTTGATTTAATCAGCGTTGCTTGCCAATCGTTCAACTTGTGTGAAGAAACAAATCTGACATGAGATTTCTTCCCAGTTTCTACATTAGCCAAACTTTTCTTCTTGGCAATTTTCTCCTCTCCTTCTGTAATGTGTTGGCTCCTTCCTGATATGGTTTGATGGCATCTGTTGCCCTATGGTAATTCATTCATGTGGCATTGAACATTGTCCCTTGAAGGGAACCAACAATTTAGCCTCTTTATACCTGCAGGATTTAGGGGAATGGTTACCCCCACACTTATAACATCCTGCTTCAATCTTTGCCACTCGATTTCCTCTTGTTTTATTTGTGGCTGAATTTGTTTCACCACAACATCTTTAATTCAGCACCACTGCTGACTGAAGGTTCTCGCCCGAACTGGTGAATGGTGCCATTTTTCACACTTTGTAACTCTTTTCAGCGCTCTACATTGCCAGCGCTATCTCTAATTCTCACTTACAATTTATATCTGCTTCTTCTATTAACTGGCATTGAATAGCCTCATTATTCACCCCGCAGACTAACCTGTCCTACAGCACATCATCCAAAGTGATTCCAAAGTCACAGTGCTCCGAGATTTGCTTCAGCCTAGTGATACAAGTTGCAATAGTTTCCCCTGGGGCTTTTCTCCTTCAATTAAACTCAAATCTCTGCAACATGACTGATGACTTTGAGTGGAAATGTAATGTAATAATCTCACTGAATGGCTTGGAGTTGGGCATACTTGGGGTTGTGAGGCTGTAAATCAAATTGTAAGCCTGGGTCCTATACGCATTCAGGTAAATTGCCTTTCTATTCCCCTCCTCCTCCATTCTACTTGCCTGAATATCATAGACCGAATGTTCTATGTATTGGGCCCACTCCTCCACAGAAGCAAAAAACGATCTATCCGTCCAAAAAGAGACATTTTTGTAATTACTCTTCTTTGCCTCAACTTCAACAGCAACTGAATAATCACAGTTCAAGGCTTGCCGCCTTGCCGCCAATATAATAACCCTTATTCACCAGTTATGGGAAAAACAACAACACGTTTATTTACAGCCAGCTCCTGAGAAGGGTCTGGGACAGAAACCCAAGCTCACTAGTCCCCCATCCTGCTCTCTGATTGGTTTCCTGGGTCAATGACCCTTACTCTGCAGACTGATCTTTAATGGGGCAATCACCACAATGGGTGGTGAAGACGGCATTCGGCATGCTTGGTTTCATTGGTCAGAACATTGAATACAGGAGTTGGGACGTCTTGTTGAAGTTGTACAAGATATTAGTAAGGCTACACTTGGAATACTGTGTACATTTCTGGTTACCCTATTATAGAAAGGATATTATAAAAATAGAAAGAATGCAGAAAAGATTTGCCAGGATGCTACCGGGACTTAATGGTTTGAGTTGTAGGGAGAGGCTGGATAGACTGGGACTTTTTTCCCTGGAGCATAGGAGGCTTAGGGATGATCTTACAGAGGTCTATAAAATAATGAGGGGCATAGATCAGCTAGATAGTCAACATCTTTTCCCAAAGGGTAGGGGAGTCAAAAACTAGAGGGTATAGCTTTAAATTGAGAGGGGAGAGATATAAAAGGGTCCAGAGGGGCAATTGTTTTACTCAGAGGGTGTTATGGTCTGGAACAAGCTGCCAGAGGTAGTAGTAGAAGAAGCAGGTACAATTTTGTCTTTTAAAAAGCATTTAGACAGCAAGTTAAAATGGACACAATTCAGGAGAATAATTTTCGGACTGGCCCCTTTTCTTCTTGTGCACCCTTTTTGGAAAGCAAAGTGACTCTGAAATGGTCTATGTTTTGTTTAATGGTTAATATAGGAATATGGATATTACTGTAAGCAGGCTTGATAATCTAGACTGTGGAGGGTGCTCCTATCCTCAGCTTTTGATTTACATGCTGGTGAATGGAATTGAACGTAACCTTGGCGATTATGCGAGTGATGAGCAGGAATCATGGGCCCATAGAGTGAAAACTGGTGGTGTTGAAGCAGGGAGGTGGAGGTCAGCCATTACCGTGTGTTTCACAGGAGGGGCATCAGAACAGAAGGGGCAGGTCAGAGCATCAGAACAGAGGGGGAGGGTCTGATGAAAAAATCTTAGGGGTATCAGAACTTTGGCTAGAAGACAGTAACATTTTTGTCAACTTAACCTCAGTTCAATACAATCTCTTTGACATTCGAGCCTGCATTGTGCAAAAAACATGATTTAAACAAAAATGATCAAAGAGCAGCAGAACTGTCTCTTATGGAATATAATTAGTCATCTCCCTATACTCTGATACAGAACAAGATCAATATGCATATGTTACTCAGCCTTCATCCTTTAATGCTGGACTCGCGAATGGAGCAAGGCCAATGGGATCATCTACAGACACCGGAGACCACATCATTGGTGAGAGCATATGTGCAACTGTACCTGACACACAACTGGACTGGTGCCATGCATCACTTTGGCCAGCTGCTGTAGCCTCTTCTTGTCTGCTCAGAAATCCTGCGGACCTCTGGGTCTTCTGGCGAGACTCCCATGATCTTATCATAAATTGCAGATAATCCAAAGATTCCATTACTCCCAACACAAGAACAACATAAGAACTAGGAGCAGGAGTAGGCAATTTAGCCCCTTCACTTAACCTTTTTTCCAATCAACCAGTACCAATCCCGCATCCAGGCAATTTTGGAATATTGTAACTAATGGATCCACTATCTCCAACGCTACTTCTGTTAAGAGCCACCATTTAATACAATCGTGGCTGACCTCACCTTGGCCTCAGCTCCACTTTTCTGCCCGTTCACCATAGCCCTTCAAATCCTTACTCATTAATATTCTGTCCACCTCTTTCTTAATTTTAATCAATGTCCCGGCATCCACCAAACTGGGGTAGTGAATTTCACAGACTCACAACCCTTTGAGAAAAGTAATTGCTCCTCATCTGTGTTTTATATTGGTCACCCCTTATCCTAAAACTATGACCTTTTGTTCTAGATTTCTCTACAAGAGGAAATTTCCTCTCCATGTTTACTTTATCAATTCCCCCCTCATCAAGATTGTATTCCTCAAATAGCTCTCCTCTCATTCTTCTAAATTCTAGGCAGGACAGGCCTAAACTGCCCAATCTCACTTTGTAAAACAGAGCACTCACCTCTGGAATCAATTTAAAGAACCTCTTCTGAACCACCTCCAATGCAATTACAGTCCTCCTCAAGTAAGGGGACCAAAACTGTACACAATATTTTAAGTGAGGTCTCACTAATGCTTTGTATAGTATCAGCAACACTTCACTACTTTTATGTTCTATTCCTTTAGCGATAAATGCCAAAATTCTTATTACCTGCATATGAGTTTTCTGAGATTCATGCACCAGGCACAGATTTATTTATTAGTCACAAGTAAGCTTACTTGCACTGCAATGAAGTTACTGTGAAAATCCCCGAGTTGCCACACTCTGGTGTTCATTCAGAGAGGGAGAATTTAGCATGGCCAATGCACCTAACCAGCATGTCTTTCAGACTGTAGAAGGAAAGCGGAGCACCCGGAGGAAACCCAAGCAGACACTGGGAGAATGTGCAAACTCCGCACAGTGACCCAAGCCAGGAATTGGACCCGGGTCCCTGGCGCTGTGAGGCAGCAGTGCTAACCACTGTGCTACCTGAAGTTTTCGCTCCATTTAAATAATTTGCCTTTGAATTTTTTCTCCCAAAATGGATAACCTCACACTTATCCACGATAAACTCCATCTCCCAAATTTTGCTCCATTCACTTAACTTATCCAAATCCATTTGTAAATTTCTTATTTCACTATCACAATTTACTATCCCACCTATTTTAGTGTCATCTGCAAATTTGGCCATAGTACCTACTATTCCTGCATCCAACTCCTTTATATAGATTGTAATTAGTTGGGGCCCAAGGACCAAACCTTGTTACACCCCACTCGTTATATCTTGCCAACCAGAAAAAGACCCATTTATCCCAACTCTCTGTCAACACAATCCTCAATCCAAGCTAATAAATTATCCCTAATCCCATGCGAACTAACCTTGTGTCTTAACCTTTTGTGTGGCATCTTATCAAATGCCTTCTGGAAGTCTGGATATACTACATCTACAGGATCCTTATCATTCACCTTGCTTGTTGCATTTTTGAATAATGAAAGAAAATTAGTCAAATGTCATTTACCCTTCATAAAACCATGCTGACTCTGATGGATTGTATTCTGACTTTCTAAATGTCTTGTTATTACTTCCTGAATGACAGATTCTAACAATTTCCCAATGTCAATTGTTAAACTAATTGGCCTATAGTTTCCTCCATTTGCCTCCCTCCCTTTTTGAATAAAGGCATTATTATTAGCTTTTTTTCAATCAATAGGAACCAATCCCACATGCAGGGAATTTTGGAATATTGTAACCAATGGATCCACTATCTCCAACACTATTTCTGTTAGGACCCGAGAATATAGGCCATCAAGCCCTGGGGACTTGCCTGCCTTGAAACCCAATAGTTTTTCTCAGTACTTTTCCCCCTAGTGATGATAGTTTTAAGTTCTCCTTTTCGATTACCTTTGCATTTTCCGTTAGTATTGGGATGGTATCCCGGTCTTCCTTTGTGAAAACTGAGGCAAAATATTGATTTAGTGTCTCAACCAGGTCTGCGTTCCCCACTACTAACTCCCCAGCCTCATCTTCCAAAGGACCAACATTCACTTCAGCTACTCCCTTCCTCTTTATATACTTATGGGACCTTTTGCTGTCCGTTTATATATTTTGTGCTAATTTTCTTTCATAATTTACCTTTGCCTTTTTATTTCTTTTTTAGAGACCCTCTATTGATCTTTAAAAGCTTCCCAAACTTCCAGTGTGCCACTGGCCTTTGCAATACGATATGCCTTAGATTTGTCCAGACTGCAAGAAATTGCAAAGGGTTGTGAACGAAGACCAATCCATCACTCAAACCAGCCTCCCATCCATTGACTCGGTCTACACTTCCTGCTGCCTCAGAAAAGCAGCCAGCATAATCTAGGACCCCATGCATCCCGGACATACTCTTTTCCACCTTCTTCCTTCAGGAAAAAGTTACAAAAGTCTGAGATAACGTACCAACCGACTCAAGAACAGCTTCTTCCCTTCTGCCATCAGACTTTTGAATGGACCCACCTCGAATTTAGTTGATCTTTCTCTACACCCTAGTCATGACTGTAACACTACGTTCTGCACCCTCTCCTTTCCTTTGTTATGTATGGCATGCTTTGTCTGTATAGTGTGCAAGAAACATTACTCTTCACTGTATACTAATAATTTGACAATAATAAATTAAATCAAATCACATTGTTATCCTTAATTTCCTTGCTTAGCCATGGAAGTCATTCCCCAATCTGCTTTGCGATATATTTTAATTGGGAGGACTTGAATAGCTCCTTAAATATGCCACTGTTCATCAAATGTCCTACCTTTCATTCTACTTGCCCAGTCCACTAGGGCCAAATCGGTCTTTATGCTTTTGTGAATGCTTTGTTTAAACCCAGAATACTAGTGTGGGACTCCAGTTCCTCATCCAGAAACTGAGGTTGAAATTCAGTAGTAACATGAATCTAAAAGACACAAAAGAGCAGCTTGTGGCACTGGTGGATTTAGAACTTACCACAGGAAGAGGCAAGTACTGAAAGCATGAGGTTTCTGAGGTGGGCTTGGTTGGAAAGGCTGCAAATAGCAGCTCCAGAAATTTCACTTTTGACACTTTGGTTCAGATTCCTGGAACTTGGAGCCGAATAGCGGATGCATTAGTGGTTATTTATCAAAATTCGTTGGATTCTGGGGTAGTGCCGGCGGATTGGAAAACGGCTAATGTTACGCCGCTGTTTAAAAAAGGAAATAGACAAAAGGCAGGTAACTACAGGCTGGTTAGCTTAACGTCTGTAGTTGGGAAAATGCTGGAATCCATCATTAAAGAAGAAATAGCAGGCCATCTGGATAAGAATGGTTCGATTAAGCAGACGCAGCATGGATTCATGGAGGGGAAAGTCGTGCTTGATGAACTTGTTGGATTTTTATGAAGATGTGACTAGTGCGGTTGACAGAGGGGAACCGGTGTTTGCGGTGTTTTTGGATTTCCAAAAGGTGTTTGATAAGGTGCCTCACAAAAGGTTGCTGAAGAAGATTGGGTCACACGGAGTTGGGGGTAGGGTGTTAGCGTGGATTGGGGATTGGCTATCCGACAGGAAGCAGAGAGTCAGAATAAATGGGTGCTTTTCTGGTTGGCAGATGGTAACTAGTGGCGTGCCGGAGGGATCGGTACTGGGGCCTCAAATATTCACCATTTATATAGACGATCTGGAGGAGGGGACTGAGTGTAGGGTAACAAAGTTTGCAGACGACACAAAGATAAGTGGAAAAGTGAATCGTGTGGAGGGCGTAGAAGGTCTGCAGAGAAATTTGGACAGGCTGAGTGAGTGGGCGAGGATCTGGCAGATGGAGTATAACGTTGACAAATGCGAGGTTATTCTCTTTGGAGGAAATAATAGCAAATTGGATTATCGAAATGGAAAAAAATTACAACATGCTACTGTGCAAAGGGACCTGGGGGTCCTTGTGCATGAGACGCAAAAACCCAGTCTGCAGGTGCAACAGGTGATCAAGAAGGCAAATGGGATGTTGGCCTATATCGCAAGGGGGATAGAATATAAAAGCAGAGATGTCTTGCTGCATCTGTACAGGGCATTGGTGAGGCCACAGCTGGAATACTGTGTGCAGTATTGGTCCCCTTATTTGCAGAAGGATATATTGGCCTTGGAGGGAGTGCAGAGAAGGTTCACCAGGTTGATACCAGAGATGAGGGGTGTTGATTATGAGGAGAGACTAAGCAGATTGGATTTGTACTCGTTGGAATTTAGAAGGCTGAGGGGGGATCTTATAGAGACCTATAAGATAATGAAGGGGCTGGATAGGGTAGAGGTGGAGAGATTCTTTCCGCTTAGAAAGGAAGCTGGAACTAGAGGGCACAGCCTCAAAATAAAGGGGGGTCAGTTTAGGACAGAGTTGAGGAGGAACTTCTTCTCTCAGAGGGTGGTGAATCTCTGGAATTCTCTGCCCACTGAAGTGGTGGAGGGTACCTCGTTGAATATGTTTAAATCACGGATAGATGGATTCCTGATCGGTAAGGGAATTAGGGGTTATAGGGATCAGGTGGGTAAGTGGAACTGATCCACTTCAGATCAGCCATGATCTTATTGAATGGCGGGGCAGGCTCGAGGGGCTAGATGGCCTACTCCTGCTCCTATTTCTTATGTTCTTATGTTCTTAATGAAATTCTACACTTCAAACTTTTGCCTAGAAGGATTATGATACTAAGATACTGAATGTAAATTTAGCTGGAAGGATTTCAACACAATTTTAGTAAATCTAGCCACAGGTACATTACTCTGCAAACTTAAATATTTCAGTACACCAGCTATATCCCAACCTGCAGTGCAATCTACATTAACACGACAGACAAGGATCATTATCATGTCACTCCCCATTTCTTTCCAATGACAGTTAAAATATAGATAATATGGGATCACAAGAATTGAGGCCATTCTTAGTTAACTATTTTAACTAAATCACATTTATTTTTATGAAACTTCTGAAGCAATGACAGCAAGTTAATATCATGGAATCAAAATCTGAGAACAGATTTCTGATGGAAAGGGATAGCCAAACATCAAACTATTCTTTTTCCTAATTCTTCTAGAGGATTACCCCTGGGGGGTTGCCATTGATCAGTAACTTATCCACACTAGCCATAAATACTGTGACTACAAGAGCAGTTCAGAGGCCGGGGATTCTGCAGAGAGTAACTCACCTCATGATTCCAAAGGCCTGTCCACCATCTATTTGGCATAAGCCAGCATCCCAATGGAATGCACTCCACTTGCCTGGATGTGTGCAGTACCAACAACACTCAAGAAGAAGCTCTACACCATCCCAGACAAAGCAGGCTATTTGATCAGCACCTCAAACCTTCATACTCTCCACCAATGCATAGTGGCAGCAATGTGTACCATTTACAAGATGCATTTCAGCAACTTGTCAAGCTTTCAACAGCATGTTTCAAGCCTGCGACCTCTATTGCTTAGACAGACAGGTGCACTGAGACTTGGGAACACCATCATCTAAAAGTTCCCCTCCAAGCCACACACAATCCTGTCTTCGAACTATATCACTGTTCCTTCATTGTCCCATTAAAATCCTGGAACTCTTTTCCTAACAGCACTGCGTGTGTACCTACACCACACAGACTGCAGTGGTTCAAGAAGGCAGCTCATCACCAGTTTCCCAAGGGAAATTAGGGATGAGCCATAAACGCTGGCCTTGCAAGTGATGCTTAATCATAGAATCCATACATTGCAGAAGGAGGCCTTTCAGCCCATCTAGTGTGCACCGACAACAATCCCACTCAGGCTCTATCTCTGTAACCCCATGTACCTACCCTGCATCCCTCTGACACTTAGGGCAATTTAGCACGGCCAACCAGTCTAACCCACACATCTTTCTTTCCATGAATTAATAAAAAGAAAAAAATACTGTTTATTTTAAATATTTCTTAATAATGTGAAAAGCTGCTCCTGAAAGTAAAACATGGATAAAAGTTTAACATGGTTATCAGACACTTGCTGGTTTACTTTTCTTCATTCTTGGGATGTTAGCATCAGTGACTAGACAAGGATTTACTGCCGTGCTAAATTGCCCTGAGAAAGTGGTGGTGGATGCCTGAGCAGCTGAATACAATTTACTGGCTTTCTAGGTTACTTTGGAGTTTAGTTAAGCATCAGCCACACTGTTGAGAGTCTGGGGTCATGTATCATCCAAACCAGATAAGAATAGTAAGTTTTCTACTCTAAAAGGACATTAGTGAACAATTTGGGGTTTTATGATTATCCAGCAGGTTCATGGTCAACTTGTTCCAATGCTAGTTTTTGCTTTTCTTTAATACAAAGGCTAACTTAGTTGAACAAAATGAGTTACCATATTCCATTATAATGAGAGAAAATGTTATTTTAATCGAATGCATCACCTATTATCGCCAACAGTAATTTCTGGCTATACGGTTCTTTTGGCTCTTGTGAAAAGATCCAAAGAGCAGAACAGGCCAAAAATTACTGTGCTTTGAACTGAAAGTATGATTACTGCAAACTGCAATCATTAATGAAAAAATTAAAATGCACCAAAACATGTTTTGCAGGATGAATGAGCTGAACATTGTGCTCTCAGGGACCTGTCCTGACTGCCTTTAAGTCTGGTGCTTATAATCTTTTATACCCTTAATATTATTGCTACTCTTCACGTTTCCCTGTGATTTTTGACGGCTCTAACTCTGCTTATTTGCCTGCCCCATTTGCCCACATCAGTCAATGCATTTGAAAGTAATTCACTGTACAAGATGTGCTTGATACATTTCTGTAAGATGCAATAGGATACCACATAAATGCAAAAGCCAATATACTAAAACAGAAAAAGAGTAACCACACTCAAGACAATAGAATTTAATGTTGTGCAGCTTTCTTGTGTGATACACTTAACTTATTGTTTAAAATTGATCCTGACATTAACGCCACCAGTGATATGCTTGTAACCACAGGTATTTCACTCTATTACTGTGTGGTCAAAAAAAAAGTACCCCCCTCAAGATACAGCACAAATTTAATAGTACAGATTAACTAACTGTATTACTAGATGTTTTCCACAATTCAGGAAATAGTTCAAAAAATGTCCACCATTTTACTGACATCCTAATGATAACATTTGGTTCAACTCAAATTACTTCAGATAAATAATGTCATAAATGCTGCTTCAACAGCTTCTCATTTGCATGAAAAGTAATGGGCTAGAATTTTTAAACAAACATATTTAAAACATTCATTTCAAAAATAAATCTGAGCAACTAACTTTCAAATGACAACTCAAATGGTGCTTTATGTCACTGCCTGCTCTTGCATTTAACACTCACCACGAGAATTCTCTGCCCTTGCCCTGCTTTCAGTGGTCCTGCAGCAGATTTCCACCAGAGTCCAGCCTGCTCCTCGATGCTGGAGGCTGCTTTTCAATGCCTGTCCTGTAACTCACTCGCACATTCTGTCAAACCCTGCATGTCGTTATTTCTTGCACAGCAGTTTCATGAAAATCGGTGCCCTCATGGCTACTATATTCGACTGGTGAGATTTCCAACAAGCGACATATGACTCAACAGCACGAAATAGAGGAGAGCTGATCAGCCGCTGACCATGAGCAGAAATATTAAAACAGCAAAATACTGCAGGAACAATCAGACTATGCGACTCTGGACTTTTGATTTGGACAACATAGGGCAGTAAACGGAAAACTTACAGAACAATCATTTTTTTTTGCAAGCTTGTTATAGCCAATCATTGTGAATACAACAAAAGAGTTTCCCTCGCTCCATTTTAAATCGAGTTCATTTCACCCTTTCATCACACTCCGTTCCAAATCAGATAATGATTGTTTTACAGCCCCTTTTTTAAAAAAAAACAATTACAATACAGGAACTGAGATAGAAACGGCAAGGAAACAATGCCCGGAAAAGATGTTTAAAAAAAACAGCGTGAAAAATTTTGTAAACGCAAACCCTTCCTGTCGCCCAGAAAAATGCAAGAAATGAAGAGAACTGCTGTCATCGCAGCCATAAGGAACTGAAGCTCGAGTTCCATTAGGTTGTGGCCCCAGGCCAATAGTGCTAAACCTGGATCTGGAGAAATGAACATTAAAAAAAAGCCAAAATATTCAAAAACAATGTTTGCCTCCAGTCTAGCTCTGCAATCTCTCCTACTCTTGCTGATTGATTACTCAACTTGCGCTGTGAAGTGGCAAGTAACATTTGCACCAGCTGTGACCAATTCCAACAAGAGAAAATCAAATCATCTGCCCTCAAAATTCAGCAGCATTGCCATCATTAAATTTGAAAGCCCAACAACGCCTCTACTTTCTCAGAAAGCTAAAGAAATTTGGCATTCCATTATGACTCTCACCAACTTTTACAGATGCGCCATAGAACGCATTCTTTCTGGCTGTATTACACCTTGGTATGGCTCCTGCTCTGTCCAAGACTGCAAGAAACGACAAAGGGTCGTGAACAAAGCCCAGTCCATCACTCAAACCAGCCTTCCATCCATTGATACTGTCTACACTTCCCGCTGCCTCGGAAAAGCAGCCAGTATAATCAAGGACCCCAAACACCCCGGACAAACTATCTTTCACCTTCTTCAATCGAGAAAAAGGTACAAAAGTCTTGAGGTCATGTACCAACCGACTTAAGAATGGCTCCTTTCCTGCTGCCATCAGACTTTTGAATGGACCTACATCGCATTAAGTTGATCTTTCTCTACATCCTAGCTATGATTGTAACACTACATTCTGCACTATGATTGTAACACTACATTCTACATCCTTTCCTTTTCAATGAACAGTATGCTTTGTCTGTATAATGCACAAGAAACAATACTTTTCACTGTATACTAATACATGTCACAATAATAAATCAAATCAAATAAATTCCCATTCCCAAAATCCTGGAGGTTACTATTGGCCAGAAACTGAACTGGACCAGTCACATTTGGCTAAGAGAAAGTCAGAAGCTGGGAATAGTACAGTAAGTGAACTACTCAAAGTCTGTTCACCATCTACAAGGCACAGGTCAGGAGTGTGCTGTAATACTCTTCTCTTGCCTGAATGAGCGCAGCACCAACAACACAAGCTCAACACCATCCAGGACAAAGCAACCCACTTATTTGACATCCCATCCACCACCTTAAACATTCACCCTCCACCGACGCACAGTGGCAACTTGTCAAGCTTGCTAATGAAGAGGCCTCCACCATGGGTGTGTGGATAATTGGAAACACCTTTTAAAGGTGAGGAATGCAGCAGGACATTACAACTTAACCCACATCATACAGTTGTCAGTTCCTGAAGAAAGATACCTCAAGCGTCATTCTTCACTTCATTGTTCCAATCCTGTGGCCCATTTTGTTTTGTTTTCAAACCCTGTCAACTCTAAAAATGCTCTGGCAGGAATATTCAAACCCAGCTGCAACTAGTGTGGCAGAAAATAAGCCACCATGCAAGACAACATTTGGACATATTGGATGTGAAGAAATACAACAACTTATATTTACTGCTGGCTTGCTTCCTCTTTTTCCACGTTACATGGGCTAGCCACAATGCTGTGTGATCACCCTTCATGTCAATGATCATTTCCTTTTGGATATGGCAAGTTGTTCTACAGTCTGATGCCCTTTCTGATGTCAACCCTCTCCATTTATCCAGGCTGGGGACCTGCACTGATACATGCCTGTATCAGTTACTAAGTTCTTTTATGACCAACAGCTCCTAGAGTAAGGCTCAAACCCTGGACCTGCCTGCTGAGAGGCAGGAGCGCCACAAAATGCACTTCTCTCACTTTAATAACAATTTATATTTAGAGAGCACTTTTACTGAAATAAAATGTCTCAAGCCTGGCTTTACAGAAGCATTTTAATGCAAATTATAAGACCGCGCCATACAAGGTGATATCAGGCCGGGCAACCAAAGGCTTGGTCAAAAAGGTATGTTTTAAAGAGGTGCCTTAAAGGAGTGAAGTATAGACATGGGCAAGGCTTAGGAAGGTTATTTCAGAGCTTAGGGACTAAACAGCTGAAGTGCAGCCACCAATGGTGCAGTGTTTGGAATCAGGAATGCTCTAAAGGTCAGATTTAGAGGAGCTCAGATGGCTCACGGGGTTGTGGGTTCGAGGCTACAGAGGGATTTTTAAAAAAAGAGAATCATAAAGTCAAGGTGCTGTTTGACTGGGAGTCAATCAATGTAGGTCAGTAGTCACAGAGGTGAGAGGTGAACAGGGCTTGGTGCAAATTCATAGAAATCATAGAAATCCTACAGCACAGAAAGAGGCCATTCGGCCCATCGAGTCTGCACTGACCAGGCCCTACCCCCATATCCCTACATATTTACCCACTAATCCCTCTAACCTACGCTAAGGGCAATTTTAGCATGGCCAATCAACCTAACCCGCACATCTTTGGACTGTGGGAGGAAACCCACGCAGACACAAGGAGAATGTGCAAACTCCACACAGTGACCCAAGCCGGGAATCGAACCCAGGTCCCTGGAGCTGTAAAGCAGCAGTGCTAACCACTGCGCTACCGTGCCGCCCCAGAAATTGAGATGTGTGCAGCAGAGTTTACGGAGGGTAAAATGTGGGAGACCAGCCAGGAGTACATTAGAATAGTTGCGTCTAGAGCTAACAAAGGCATGAATGAGTGCTTCAGTACTAGATGAACTGAGACAAGGGTAAAGTTGTAGTGGTGGAAATAGGCAGCCTCAGGTGATGGTGTGAGTCAGATCGGAAACTCATCTCCATTGCAAATATGAAGCCCCATAACACCAGGTTAAAGTCCAACAGGTTTATTTGGAATCACGAACCTTTGGAGCACCGCTCCAAAGGTGAACCCTATAAAGTTGCTAGAAACAATAGCAAACCTGAGGATTGGGAAAAGTTCAGTATTCTGCAAAGGAGGACAAAGAGACTGATTAAAAGGGGGGAAAGAGTGTATGAGAGTAAACTTGCAAGTAACATAAAAACGGACTGTAAAAGCTTCTATAAGTATATAAAAAGAAAAAGATTAGTGAAGACAAATGTGGGTCCCTTATAGTCTGAAACAGCAGAATTTAAAACTGAGAATAAGGAAATGGCAGAGCAATTGAACAGTTTAATTCTGTTTTCATGGAGGAAGACACAAATAACTCCCAAGTTATTTGGAATTAATAAAAAGAAATTAAGGTTCTAGTGAGAAGAAAGGATTGAAGGAAATTATCACTAGATAAATAGTGCTGGAGAAATTAATGGAACTGAAATAGATAAATCCCCTCCAGGGCCTGATAATCTACATTCCAGTGTGCCAAAGGAGGTGGCCATTGAAATAGTGGATGTATTGGTCGTCATCTTCCAAAATGGTCCTGGCAGACTGGAGGGTCGCAAAGCTAACCCAATTATTTAAAAAAGGAGGGAGACATAAAACAGGGAATTATAGACCTGTTAGCCTAATATTAGTGGTACGGTCTATTATAAAGGATATGAAAACAGGACACTTAATATAAACAGGATTAGACAAAAATCAACATGGATTTATGAATGGGAAATTATGTTTGACAAACACATTGGAGTTTTTTGAGGACATAATTGGGAGAATAAATAAAGATGAACCAGTGAATGTGGTGTAGATAAATTTTCAGAAAGCTTTTGATAAAGAGGTTAGTGTGCAAAATTAAAGTGCATGGGATTGGGGATAATTTATTGGCATGGATTGAGAATTGGTTAGCAGACAGAGAGCAGGAATAAATGGCTCTTATTCGAAATGTCAGGTGGTGACTAGTGGGGTCGTGCAGGGTTGAGTGCTTGGACCTAAGCTATCCACAACATACATCAATAATTTGGATGAAGGAACCAAGAGTAATATTTCCAAGTTTGCTGATGACACAAAACTTGGTGGGAAGGCGAGTGATGAGGAGGATACGCAGGGACTTCAAGGAGCTTGAGCAAATACATGGCAGATGCAGTATAATGTGGATGAATGTGAAGCTTCCCACTTCAGATGGTGGAGCAGAATGGCAAAGTATTATTTAAATAGTGATAGATTGGGAAAAGTTGACATACAAAGACACTTGGGTGTCCTAGTACAGCAATCATTGAAAGCAGGTACCGAAAGCAGTTGGGAAGGCAAATGGTATGTTGACCTTCATTTCAAGAGGACTCGAGTACAGGAGCAAGGATGTCTTACTGCAACAGCGCAGGGCCTTGGTGAGACCACACTTGAGTATTGTGTGAAGTTTTGCTCTCCGCATCAAAGAAAGGATATACTTGCCAGAGAAGGAGTGCAGCAAAGGTTCACTGGACTGATTCTTGGGATGGCAGGATTGTGTTACGAGGAGAGATTGGGTTGACTGGGCCTGTATTCATTGGAATTTAGAAGAATGAGGAGGCGGGCGGGGGGGGGGGGGGGGGGGGGGGATCTAATTGAACCATATAAAATTCTGACAGTGCTGTACAGACTGAATGCAAGGATGTTGCTTCCTCTGGCTGAAGGGTCTAGAACAAGGAATCACAGTCTCAGGATAATGGGTAGACCATTTGGGACTGCGATGGAGGGGAACCTTTTTCACTCAGGGGGTAGTGAACCAATGGAATTCTCTACTACAAAGGCTGTGAAGACCAAATCTGAATATATTTAAGGAGCAAAACAGATAGTTTTGTAGGCTGTAAGGATATGGGGAGAATGTTGGAATATCGTGTTGAGATAGAGGATCAACCATGATCATGTTGAATGGCGGAGCAGGCTCAAAGGGCCAAATGGCCTATTTCTGTCCTTATTTTCTATGTTTTTAATCTAAGACTGTCACCAGAAAGAGGGATGTAATCAGTATCTAGAGACAGGGCTTGAAACAGGGATCAAAAGCAATGTCTTCAGTCTGCCTATAGTTAATGGAGGAAATTTTTGTTCATTTAATACTAGATATCAGATAAGTTGTCTGATAAGTTAGCAGAAGAGTACTCGAGAAATATGATGGTGAGATAGAGCTGGGTGTCACCAGTGCACTTGAAAACTGCTCCTGTGCTTTTGGATGATGTTGGCAAAAGGCAAAATGTAGATGAGAAACAGGAATGTGTAAAGGACAGAGACTTGGGGAACACCAGGGGTAATGGGAGCAGGAAGAGAAGCGATTGCAAGTGGTGTTCGGGCTACAATGAGATAAGTACAACTGGAATTAGGTGAGAGCTGTCCCAGCCAGCTGGACAACAGTGGAGAGGTGTTGGAAGAAGAAGATGTGGTCAGCCATGTCAAACACTGCAGAAAGGTCAAGAAGAACATGGAGGGAAAGTTTACCATTGTCACAGACTCAAAGGATGTATTTGTGACTTTGATAAGAACTCTCTCATGATAGTGGCAGGGGCGGAATCCTGATTGGAAGGATTCAAACATGAAGTTCCAGGAAAGATGGGAATGGATTTGGGAGACAACGACACGTTCAAAGAATGGACTTTGTATGAACAATATTAATAAGATATTAGAGGTACAATCTATTTCATAAAGTATTGCAAATCTAAAATACAAATAAATTGTGGTGCTCACCACAAAGTCCATAGTTTGACCCTTGATCTGTTAGCTGTTCTCAGCTGTGGCAACAACTGGAGCACTATCATTGACCCGAGTGACCATGGAGATAAAGAGAGGAAAAAGAAAATCAGCCAGGAACCCAACTCTTCATTTTTATTTAGTGACCCACTGCTGGAAAGAGTGCAAATATAAATTTTAGGCAAGGGAGAATTGGGATCAGCTATGATGCTTTATTAGCCAATTCATGAGGAATGTCAGCAGCTGACAAGAGAACTGCATCATAGGGAAATTACGTTGAATCTTTATAATGCTTGGTTTCGGCTCCCAACTAGATTATGACAGGTTTGGATAAGGTCGACAAAGAAATGCTGATGGTACAAGCATCTGGGGGACAGAGATTTAAGATTCTGGCCACAAGATGTGGGGAACAGAAGATGGAGGAAGAAACTTATTATTCAGCAAGTGAGAACTTGATGCTGGAGGGTGTGCTGAAAGCAGAGATGATCAATGATTTCAAAAAGGAAACTGGACTGGAACTTGAGGGAAATAAATTTGCAGGGCTCCAGGGGGATGGGACTGACTGGATCTCTCCAAGGAGTGATGTCACAGACTAGATGGACCGAATGGCTTCCTTTGAAGACTCAATAATGAGCGAGGGAGTCAGAAAGAAATGGAAGGAAGAAATTACAGCATGGGTATATTTTGTGGCAAAAATAGGTAAAATTAACTCTCAGATGAACTTGGGGGTAGTAAAGATTTATAACAACGTAACTGCAACAAACAAGGTAAATTAAATGCTGAATTCGTTTCAAATCAGTATGGTACAAAGCAAAATACAACATGCTAAAACAGTACATCCTTGTTAGACCACACACTGAGTGTGGCTGGGGGCAGAGTACAGAAGAGCAGTGAGGTTGACCCTGGAGTCAAAGATTCGAGTTAAAAGAAACGACTAGAGAAACTGGGGATAGTCAGCTTGATCATGAGTGATTATCCAGAGTCCCTTCTAAACCACCCCTCCCATCTTGCCTCCAGTTTCCTAAAGGTTTGTGTAAAGCATTACTGAAACATTTCAAACACCCCCTGGCTTCAAAAGGTTCATGTGCTGGAAGCAGTGACAATTCAACATTTTTATTATCATCACTAGTGATGGTAAGCACCAATAGAATGATCAAATTGTATCAGTGGTGAGGTACAGATCAGAGCCAGTTGAACCCAAACAGAAACATTTGAGCAAACCCATTATAACCAACGTATGTATGGTGCCTCTCTGCTAACCCTGAACAGAGCCCCAGGAAGAAACAAGAGAGAGAATTCAGTTTCCTTTCTCTCTCAAGAGTATTGAATCAAATTAAATATAAAACTCAACCAGAATTTGAACAAAGAACATGGAAAATACATTCTTGAACTCTGTCCAACCAGGGGTTTTCCTCAGTACAAAGGCTCAGTAGTTTAGAGACACAGCTGCTTGCTGCAACTCAGAATCTATTTTGCTAACTATTAAACTGAATCCAAATTCCAATGGTCTAACGGCAGACATACATGCCGAGAAGAAAGGACTTGCGCAATTTCCGAGACTTGTTTATGCTGAACATACCCTTCGTTGTTTTAGTTGGAAAAGCAGACCAGTCCAACCCCCTATCTGAAAGTGATCCATCAAATAGCCAGAGAGTTGCATGACACAGCCCAGTTGAATAATGATCCTTCACCCCTAGAACCTGGGATCAAATCACGTCTAGACTAATGGAATGAAAATCTGCCCTCTCTGCATCTCCAAGAATATTAACTGAAATTAAATTGAAACTGTCTTACATCCAGTTACCAATGGGTGAAAGTTCACAGTACAAATTAGCACTGAATGTTTTGTTTAACACAGAGATCACAACAGCCTGGGGGGCACAGTGGCTTGCATTGCTGCTTCACAGCACCAGGGACCCGGGTTCGATCCCCGGCTTGGGTCACTGTCTGTGTGGAGTTTGCACGTTCTTCCCATGTCTGTGTGGGTTTCCTCCGGGCGCTCTGGTTTCCTCCCACATTCTGAAAGACGTGCTGGTTAGGTGCATTGACTCGAACATGCGCCGGACTGTGGCAACTGGGGGAATTTCACAGTAGCTTCATTGCAGTGTTGATGTAAGCCTTACTTGTGACTAATAAATAAACTTTACTACTTTACATTTAACCGAGCAGACCTGAAAAGCTAGAGAGTCAACCTCTTTAGCTGCTTTTATATTCCACAGCATCCATGTTAATGGTACTGCCTCTGGCACATATAGATCCCACAAAGTCAGCTTTAACTGAAATATAAACTTGGCAAATTCCAACGAGTTTAGATTTCAGTTGCAGCCAGCTGCACAATATCAACACAGTGGGAGTCATAGAGCCATTAACACAGGTCTTCATGTATTATAAAGACAGCTTAAATTCAACTGCTGATCTCCTGACTTGTTGGATGGAGATGCATCACCAACTCTTTAGGGGATAACTCTGTGTAAGCATAGGTGTAAGGGACTGAGGAAAATTTGTGGGGAAGACGGTTACCAGTGTTCTTTGTCCCTTGTGGGTTTCAGTGTCCTGTTTTCCGGGGGGTGCTGTGAACAGGATGCTGTTGGTTGAGTGATGTGGGCTGGGCCAATGGGATTGCTCTGGGGGCGGGAGGAAAAAAAAGGCGCCAGGAAGTGAAGCAGCTGCAGAGCTGAGGAGGGAGTGTGCAGAAGAGGGACAGCCACGTTTTTGAAGAGAAGCTTTTCAGAGGCAGTAAAAAGTCAGTTCGAAGTGAATCTTTCTCAGGTAGAACTGCTTGGTTTTTCATGACTGCCGAGGAGGACAGCCTTCAGCGCACGGGATCTGTGTTACTACACAGATAGCTCGCGGCACCTCTGCCTCGTGTGCTTGCTCCATCAGCTTCCCTCTCGTAGACCCGTCTGGACTGTGTGTGTGTCGGGGTTAAGTGAGTACTATCAGACAGGAACGGTAACAGAATGTGGTTTTCTTCAGATGTGCACCAACGGATGGGCCCCAACGTTTAAAATTCAAAGTGCTTGGTGATATTCTGAACATTTCTCAGGTTGAAACTGGTAATTGGAAAATCTTCAGTTGGGATTCTTTACTTGTTTATATCTGCGAATTATATTTGTTATTAAACGTTTTTGTTATTCTGTTTACCTTGTTGTTTCAAACCTTTTCTCATTATAAGGTTTATCTCAATAACATTTTTGGAGGCACCGCGCTAAACATACTCAAATCCTTTTCATGCAAGCCTGTACTGGCATTTATGGGTAAACAGGAAATTTAGCCAGCTCACCATCAACTGCTAGGAATTCAGGATCCTGTAAATCGAAGAGTTAAATAGTAGCCCCATATAGTGATCAGCAGGGGGTTACATAGGTATGGAGATGAAGATTCCCATAGCCCAAATATTTCTATTCTGCAGGGTTCAAGCTCAAATTTTGAAAGGTCACTATTAGATTATCAATGAAAACTGGGATGATGTCTATGAAATCAGAAAACAGCTAGTCAGACATACACAATCTCTCACTTACCAATCAAATATTCAACATTGACATGGTTCCTCCATTCATGCTAGAGGCAGGATCCATAAATGCTCATTTTCCATAGATCATACACAGTAGCTATTTTGTACCCAGTTGCCATTTGTTCATGAGTGTCGGGTTTAAAAAAAACATTCCATGTCAAAATGGAAGCATAATGGTGATGGCAATGAAAGTCACATGTTCAAAAGCCAGCGTGACAAGTTATGCAATTTACTGGATTTGGTCATTAGCACAAGAACAAATTACATTGAGAGCTGCCAGATTTTTGTAAAAAAACAGATCATAGAAATCATCATAGAAACCCTACAGTACAGAATGAGGCCATTCGGCCCATCAAGTCTGCACCGACCACAATCCCACCCAGACCCTACCCCCATATCCCTACATATTGTACCCACTAATCCCTCTAACCTACGCATCTCAGGACACTAAGGGGCAATTTTAGCATGGCCAATCAACCTAATCCGCACATCTCTGGACTGTGGGAGGAAACCCACGCAGACACGAGGAGAATGTGCAACCTCCACACAGACAGTGACCCGAGCCGGGAATTGAACCCAGGTCCCTGGAGCTGTGAAGCAGCAGTGCTAACCACAGTGCTACCGTGCTGCCTTCATGTATACCACTTGGATGAAACATCAGGGTAGGTTGCATGTCCATCACCAAGTGCTTTGAAAGTACTAACATTGCCCTAACTGGCAAAATTCTGAAAGACACAAGTGCTCGACATGCTGTGTGATGAAAGACCAACTTACTGGCTCATGTGCTCACCAACCTACTTGTCAGAATCAATTTAAATGTAATTAGCGAGCCCAGGACATTACCATCCGGCTCACTTGCCTCTGTGGCCTCGCCAGAAAAGATTCTCTCCAGCAAGAATCACAGCTTGATGGCCTCGCTGGTAGAACTGGAGGCCTGGCACCCTGATTGGTGGTGTGTGTGTGAGAGGGGGGGGGGGGGTGAGACCACTGCGCACTCTGCAGTTGCGATCGGTGGAGGGAATGGGGGGGCGATGTGCATTCTGCAGATCTGTGATCAGTGGGGGTGGGGGAACTGCTGCCACTCTGTCTGCAGTTGCAATCGGTGGTTGGAGGGAAAGTGGGGATTGCTCTGGAGGGGTGGGGGGGTGGAGACGCGGTGGCCTAGGGAGTAGGACTGCGATGGGCTGTACGCCCCCAAGGTAGCTGGGGGGGGGGGGGGCTTGTTTTAGGCCATGTAGGTTGATTGAGAGCAGCAGAGGCTGAGTGATAGGTATCTCTGCCCTCTCAGCAGAGGGACCTGCACATGCACAATGGTGCCCTCCATTGCTCTCAGCCAGCGTTCAGGTGATTTTAAGCCCTGCCTCTTTTCTCTTACAGGTGAGAAACGGTTTTTGATTTTTTTTTACTCTAGGTGCATAAGATCGCAGATTTGGACTCTTCCAAAATATCGATCAGAACCTCTTATTTTGATACTCATCCTGGACTAAGGTCGCCCCCAAAGTCTAATTTGTCGAATAGCCACCATTGTGTAGTATGCACTATTGCCATGTTAACTGGACCAAACCCAGGATAAATTGACCAATCTAAATCTGTGTACCCGCGAGGCACTGTGGGTCTTCAACAGCAAAACATTATACTGCCAGTACCATAAGAATCAATGATGAAAGCGTCACTTATAACACATTGAGTTCTTTGTAACTCAACATCATATTTGTATTTAAGTTCCTCCATAGAACATGGTGCCTGTTTTGAGCCTCATTTCTCTCAATGTTAACAACTGGCCATCCCGAATTAGAATCGGAGACATGGCTCTGCTACCAGTTACTGCTGCAGGGATCTAGAAATCCGATCCTACTTGCATTTCATCAACTCTCGATTTATCAATCAGTAAATTAGAAAATTCTTAGTTTAAGTCTCAGACTAGCCACCTGTTGATCCCTTCTCACACTGAATTGTGTTAACATTAATTGCGGAGATATAATTAAAAATCAGAGAGTTGTTTGGTTGCCTTCTCTTTTAGTTCTCTCTTGGTGTCTCTACAAAATCATACACAGTCCAATGTTTATAGCGCGTTGGCCACATTATCACCTCACTGGTGGGGACTGTATCAATTTAAGTCAAACTACAACACTAGGCTGCCATCTTATGAAATATCAAAAGCAGATAGCTCTAGAAAGAACTAAACAATTCCACAGCCAGATCAGACTAAATCCACTACATAATATAATTTACACAACAGAAACAAACCAATTACAAATGATGGTTAACAATCATAAAACTAACAAGAGGACTTGCGTCTCCTTTTTGCACATTTCTATTGGGGGAAAAAGGAGGATTGGGCTATTGAGTTGGATGATCAGCCATGATAGTAACGAATGGCGGAGCAGGTTCGAAGGGCCAAAAAGCCTCCTCCTGCTCCTAACTTCTATGTTTCTATGTTTCACGACGACTCCACGAATATCCCCATCCTTAACCATGGTGCAATCTAGTGCATAAGAAAGTAGCTGAGTAAATTGGACAGCGTGGACCCAGACATTATCTTTGCCAGATCGTTCTGATTCCCTACCTTGCTCAAGGCAAGTTTCCACTAAGATTTCCCCCTGCCATACATCTAAACTCATTCAACTCACCCACTCTCTCAAGCTTATCTAGGACCCGAATCCTGTGCTCATGATGCCATTGCCACAAAGTTATTCAACTCTTCCTAGCCATCCTTGGCTTGACATTCAATCTTTACCTCGTCGACTATTTCCTTCTTTTGCTTTGATCCGATTTCCTATGCAACATTTTTCAAAACGAAAGGCGTTATGTAAATAAACGATTAGCAATAAAAAGATTGTATTTCTTTCTCACGTTGATAACCTGATTATCTAGAAACCAGTCCAATTAATACCAAATTCAACTCAAAAAATGACTCATCTCTTTTCTGCCAACACCACAGTTTGTGGGTATTTAGTCTTTTGGGATTGTATTTTGGTTGATGTTGGCATGCCAGGGATCATAAACGTAAGTGTAACCAGAGTAATGCACAATTAAACTGCACATGAGAAATTGATAGCATTTTCTTGCTAGATATCACCTTACTAATTTCAGCAATTAAGTATTGTATTTTATTGTTTAATTCAAAGAGTAAGTTATGCAAGGCCCATTTAACTTGTTATCAAGCCAAATCAAATTAAAAATTTGGAAAGCTCATCATTTACCAGTTTGTTGCTTTAGGGCAACTTCTTTTTAATAAAAAGCAGTCGAATGCAAAGATAATTTTTTACTCTATGGTGAGTGCAGTTAGTCTTGTGACTGTGGCAAACAATTCTCATGATAATGAAAGCGTGGGTCCCATTATGGGATGTTGGCCTATATTGCAAGGGGGATAGAATATAAAAGCAGAGATGTCTTGCTGCATCTGTACAGGGCATTGCTGAGGCCGCAGCTGGAATACTGTGTGCAGTTTTGGTCCCCTTATTTGCGGAAGGATATATTGGCCTTGGAGGGAAAGCAGAGAAGGTTCACCAGGTTGATACCAGAGATGAGGGGTGTTGATTATGAGGAGAGACTGAGCAGATTGGGTTTGTACTTGTTGGAATTTAGAAGGCTGAGGGGGGATCTTATAGAGACCTTTAAGATAATGAAGGGGCTGGATAGGGTAGAGGTGGAGAGATTCTTTCCACTTAGAAAGGAAACTAGAACTAGAGGGCACAGATCAAAATAAAGGGGGGTCAGTTTAGGACAGAGTTGAGGAGGAACTTCTTCTCTCAGAGGGTGGTGAATCTCTGGAATTCTCTGCCCACTGAAGTGGTGGAGGCTACCTCGTTGAATATGTTTAAATCACGGATAGATGGATTCCTGATCGGTAAGGGAATTAGGGGTTTATAGGGATCAGGCGGGTAAGTGGAACTGATCCACTTCAGATCAGCCATGATCTTATTGAATGGCGGGGCAGGCTTGAGGGGCTAGATAGCCTACTCCTGCTCCTATTTCTTATGTTGTTATGTTCTTACTACTGTGAAATTGGTGGCAATTGATAAGCAGAGCTTACGTGTGGGACAATAAGGTAGACTGAGAAGTATTACTGAATGGTGAAAGGGATTGAGGAAGGCATGGTATTCATGAAAGGGAAGGTGAAAAGAGGCATGGCTAGATGAGGAAAATGCAGCACAGGGACCAGAATTAAAGGGGAATTAGTGGCACGTTGGCCAATTAACTGACTTTTCCCCTCACACTCTGCTGTGATAGTCATGATGTGGAGTTGCCGGCGTTGGACTGGGGTTTTCACAGTAAGTAGTCTCACAACACCAGGTTAAAGTCCAACAGGTTTATTTGGTAGCATGAGCTTTCGGAGTGTTGCCCCTTCATCAGGTGGGTGACGAGTCACTACTAAACTTATTATTTCTTGCGTAAAAGCAAAATGCTGTGGGTGCTGGAGATCTGAAGCAAAATCAAGAAAATGCTGGACAAACTCAGAAGGGCTGGCAGCATCTCTGGAGCAACAAGCCGTTAATATTTTGAGTTCAATTTCACTCTTCTTTGGAACTGAGAGATAGGAATGGAATGTGCTTTATGCTCTTGAAAAAGGGCTGAGGGGCAGATGGAGTAAAAGAGGAATTCAGCTAATGCTTAGAGGGCAGCGGAGACACACCTCATCAAAAACCAGAAGGGGAATGGAGAGAAATAAAGGTGAACAAGGTGAAAAAGACAAGCAGAAATTCTGAAGAGAATTGTAGAATTAAAGTTTTTTATCAAATTCAAAACTGGACAATGACCTTTTAAAAACGACTGAAGTTATAACTCTCTGAGGTCTTCGAACAATACGAGCTAATCTGGCAGCATCAGGGAAATTCACACCTCATCTGTGAAGAGAGTCTAATAGTCCCTGTGGCCTGCAGAGATCAAATTCAAAGGAACTACACAAAACCCATGTGCATTCAGAACCCATGCTGGCCAACCGGAGTCTACTAGTCTGCTCGGACAAAATACCCCGCAACCTTCCTTTCAAATTCTTAATGATTGGAACATTAACAAATCTTAGGAACCCAGAGAAAGGGATATACACCATTTGTCAAAGCCAAAGTGAGTCACGTGATGTACCACTCGCTGGTAGAATCTGTAATATTGCATTGTGGAGCTGCAAACTTCAGTCTCCCATTTTTCCATCTATCAAGCTGCAGCACAGAAAAAGGGTTCTGTCCATATTTGAATGCCTTGCCCCATCTACACTGTTTCTAATGCAACTTATCTACTATCACCAATAAAACTGATCCTCTCCTCGCATCTATCTCATCAAAGAAATCAACTTTATTGGAAAATGAATTTTCCAGAATCAGTTCAGCCTGCTGAACTCTGTGAAGGAATACTCCAATGGACTCTGATTCTGGACTTGGACACATGTGAAACAATAATTCTTTTTGCTGTCTTTGCCCTGTACATCTTTCTTTCTCTTTCCCATCTTCATTGTATGAGTGAAACAGAGGCCGTGTGGTAACCCTCCTCCCACATTTGTATGCAAATAAATTAACCCTCCGAGTTCATCTTATCTTGAGTTTGCTGTAGGGGGCATAATTCATAGAAAATAGCTCCACACCAAAACTGAGGGGTTGGGAAACATGCCACTGCATATAAAGGGGGAAGCAAATTAAACCACCTTTCTGTTTGTGGTTGGGCATAAAGAGGAGAGATCAGGGCTTTGTAAATCACCCCCCCCCCCCCCCCCCCCCCCCACCTCAACCCTCCTGGCCAGAACATTAGTTAGAAAGTAAAACTAAGCTTATACCCACAGAAACACCCTCCTGAATGCAAGAAACAAACAAACAATCTAAATGCCACCTCCATATGGAGGGAAATCATAGAACTCAATGTCTCAAAACAAAAGAAAACTCTGAAATCAAAAGTTTAATCACATCTCTGGAGCGGTTTTAAATATTGTCCATTACACTTAGTGCTTTGTAAATATATCTGAATTTGTTGGCGATACAAAGCTATATTGGGAAAGTAAGCTGTGAGGGGAACACGAGGACTGATTAGGGACAGTCAGCATGGCTTTGTGAGTGGAATATCATGTCTCATAAATTTGATTGAGTTTTTTGAAAGGGTAACCAAGATGGTAGATGAGGGCAGTGTGGTTGACGTTGTCTACATGGACTTTAGCAAGGCCTTTGACAAGCTACCACATGGTAGGTTGTTGCATAAGGTTAAATCTCATGGGATCCAGGGTGATGTAGCCAAATGGATACAAAATTGGCTTGATGACAGAAGCTGGTTGTAGAGGGTTGTTTTTCAAACTGGAGGCCTGTGACCAGCAGTGTGCCTTAGGGATCGGTATTGGGTCCACTGTTATTTGTCATTTATATTAATGATTTGGATGAGAATTTAGAAGGCATGGTTAGTAAGTTTGCAGATGACATCAAGATTGATGGGATCTTGATCAATTGGCCATTGGGCTGACGAATGGCAGATGGAGTTTAATTTAGATAAATGTGAGGTGATGCATTTTTATAGATCAAACACTTACTCAGTTAATGGTAGGATGTTGGGGAGAGTTATAGAACAAAGGGATCTAGGGGTGCATATTCATTGCTCCCTGAAAGTGGAGTCACAGGTGGACAGGGTGGTGAAGGAGGCATTCGGCATGCTTGGTTTCATTGGTCAGAACATTGAATACAGGAGTTGGAACATCTTGTTGAAGTTGTACAAGATATTGATACGGCCACACTTGCGAGTACTGTGTACAGTTCTGGACACCCTATTATAGAAAGGATATTATTAAACTAGAAAGAGTGCAGAAAAGATTTACTAGGATGCCACCAGAACTTGATGGTTTGAGTTAAAAGGAGGCTGGATAGACTGGGACTTTTTTCTCTGGAGCGTAGGAGGCTTAGGGATGATTTTATAGAAGTCTATAAAATAATGAGGGGCATAAATCAGCTAGATAGTCAATATATTTTCCCAAAGGTAGGGGAGTCTAAAACTAGAGGGCATAGGTTTAAGGTGAGGGGGGAGAGATACAAAAGGGTCGCGAGGCGCAATTTTTTCATACAGAGGGTGGTGAGTGTCTGGAACAAGTTGCCAGAGGTAGTAGTAGAGGCAGGTACAATTTTGTCTTTTAAAAAAGCATTTAGATCGTTACATGAGTAAGATGGTTATAGAGGGATATGGGCCAAACGCGGGCAATTGGGACTTAGTCGTTAAGAAAAAAGGGCGGCATGGACAAGTTGGGTGAAGGGCCTGTTTCCATGCTGTGAACCTCGATGACTTTATAACCTACAATGAGATAACAACCAGTTAAGGGTTATTGAGCAATTATGTGACAGATGGCGTATAAGATGGGGAAATGTGAAATTACCCACTTTGGTAAAATGGAAAGAATAGCAGAATAACTTGTAAAAGAACATGACTATTAAGCATTGGTATTCAGAATGATTTGGGGGCCCTTGTACAAAAAAAAAATCACAAAATTAGCCATGTAGGTAGAGCATGAAATTGGTATCAGGAAATGGTACATAATCCTTTACTACAAGGGAGTAAGGTATAAGATTAAAGAAGCCTTGCTGCAATTTTACATGGCTTTGGTGAAACCAAGATTACTGTTCACCATTTTGATTCTGGCTCTCCAAACATTTGGCATGATCTGTTTAAGTTAGGCTGCATACCTACCAAAAGTGCGGTGCACAGAAAGAAGGGTGTCAAGATACATCTCAATGGCATAATTAGTTAATGTAAAGGCATCTTTTCTTTAGTTTGGTTTATTAACGGCCTGTCAATTAATGTTCGATTTATGTTAATTTCAGTTTGTTGCAGTTGAAGTCTTAATAATGCAAAAATCTTGTCCTGTGGTTATTTCTGTTGGCTATTTAGAAAATTCATCTCTTTTTAAAAAATAAACCTGGGATCATAACAGTGCCGTGTTCTATTTTAGCCACCAAAGCACAAAGGCAAAGTATCATCTCTGAAGGCAATGGAAGGAAACAAGGTTCCTCGATAAACCAGTGCAGAGCATTCTAGGATAGTACGTGGCTGCATGAGTGGCCCTCCAGTGGGCAGTTGGATTGAAATCAGGCATGTTCACTAACTATGACCCCATGAATAAGATTGAATATATGTAACACGTCAAATATTTCATAACCAGATATAGAAAATGCTTAATTATTCATTTATTAGTAAGAATTGTTATCAATTACAAGTGGCAAAAACAGAATTAAATATTTACACATGATTGGATGCAGTGGGAGCGCATGGCTCCCCTCACTTCACATGCTCTTACTTTAATATGTGTATCATTTCAGTAACACTAGTCGGAAAAGAGCTACGCGGAAGGAAATCAGCAGAATGTGGTAATTCTGTGCATGGACAGTCAAAAAAATGTCTCATGGGCTGCACTCAGGAGCCTGATGGGCTGCATGTGGCCCCCAGGTCACCCATCACTCTTTCTTGGCAGCTTTGGGCAGATACAAACAAGTACAAACCAGATAGAGGTGGTCTCACAATACGAAAATAGTTAATCTCGAACACTGCCTCAGTTTAAAATTAAACCTAGACTGGTGAATGGCAAACTTTAGGTTCAAGTCAGGAAATTATTTTCACACAAATTGTGATCAACATATTGAACAGTTATATGCAGAATTATGGATACAAAAACCTTCAATTCACTTGAGGAGCAGATGATTGCTGTGATGGGAATGGATGCAGATTTTTCCAAATGGATCTTACCAAATGGACATATGATCTCCTATTCCACATTTATCCAGAAATTGTCCAGGGTATTTTTCTTGTTCACAGCAGATTAAATAAATTGGGTGGAACAGTAGAAAAAAAGTTGTCCATGGCCTTTGTAGAGAAGCCTTCATAAGTTTTCGACATTCTATATGAAGAGTGGCATGGTGGCAAAGGGTGGCACAGTAGTTAACACTGCTGCCTCACAGCACCAGGGACCCGGGTTCAATTCCAGCCTCGGGTGACTGTCTATGTGGAGTTTGCACATTCTCTGTGTCTGCGTGGGTTTTCTCTAGGCGCTCTGGTTTCCTCCCACCCTCCAAAAGATGTGCTGGTTAGATGAATTGGCCGTGCTAAATTGCCCCTCAATTATCCCAAGGTGTATAGGTTAGGGGAATAGCAGGGTAAGTACATGGGGTTACGGAAAGGACCTGGGTCGGAGAGTCGATGCAGACTCAATGGGCTGAATGGCCTCCTTCTGCACCAGTGGGATTCTATTATATCATATCAGTTAGGTAAAAGCCAATATTAGCACTATGTGCTCCTCACCAAAAAAGACCATACTTCCCACTGCTGTTTAAGTGCTTCTCATAACTAATGAAGCAGTTGAAAACTAGGTCCACCTTGCTGCTAAGATAATTGAGAACATGCTCAAACCTTCTTTGCATTGCGTTATCAATTTCTACTCAGTAATACTAAAATGATAGGCGTTTAACTACACAAATAAATGAAAATATAATATCAAATCTAAGAGGATGTTATTGTTATTGGATGGTGAGTTACTATTACGTCAAATGCTTTCTTCAGTACAGGATGGTCTTGAGATTTGTTTATAACACAGATTTGCAAAATGAGATCCTTGGGTGATCCTCAAGCTGAACAGAATTTTCCTGTATTTGTTTACTTCCCAGCATGTTTTCCTACTGTTGTACATTAATAAACATGTTTTCTGTAATTATAACACCATTTGCTTTTGAGGAGTTGAGTTGTGGCCATCAGTAGTGGGTCACTATTTGCAGAAGGTTCCCTGAGTCTGTATGAATATTTGCACAATGACCCCCCAAACACACAATACATTTTAAAATAATTTATATCATGAAATGCTATTAATGGAGCATGGGGTAGTATGACATATTGTAATATCTGTTACAAACTAACTGCTTTGATATTTGGCCTTGGAATTGTAAGAGGTTTTACATACCTATCGCCAACTTACTGAAATCATTTACTCTTTTCGTCTCCTTTTCTCTCTTCTTCATACAAAGATACATGGTCCACTGGCTCCCCCAAGTACCTCCAACCAGGTGGCCATTCTTAAAATGCAAGTCTCAATAGTGAATGTTAACAGTGAGCGAGGGCATCTTGGGTGGCCAGATAGAACTTCTTTAAAAAAAAATTAGACATCAGGAGCAGGAACTGAAACGGAGTTTCTTTTTTTTAACCCCAAGGATGTTACAGCCAACTTTAATCTATCCATTTACAGCCTGACCCAGCTCAGAATAAACGCAAGGTCAAGCCTGGCATCTTCCAGTTGTATGTGGCTCAGTATCACAACAATCCATTTCTTCACTGAGCCATTGAGAAACATGTATATTCAGTTATTCATATTTGCAAGCGTCATATAAAGGAGGTAGAAAACAGGAGGATCTAATTTACATGAACTGAACAAAACTTCAATGGGTTTGAATTGGAAAGCGCTGTTCTAATTGCAGACAAGATGTTTCCATGGAGAACCTGAAAAGCACCACAAAAACTCCTGTGCATCAAATATTTTCTTCTGTTCATTAACTGAATAGTTTGATCGAAGCCAACTGGAATGTTCTTGTTGGTAAGGCAGCTAAATACTACCCTAGCAACAAAGTGTTGTGTTGACCGTAACTTGCTTCATCACTTAATATAAAGTAGCAATTGCCTCATTTTCCGAAGAATGGATATGGTGATGTCCGATGCTACTCTGGTGTCACCCAGCTTGCTAAGAGTAGATTCTTTTCTCTACAGTCTCATCCTATTTGTGACACAATGTGATTGCCTGCCACCCTCTGACATAACCCAAATTCTTAGAACATTGCTCCAATTTTCATTACTACTAACACGTATTTGACAATTGCTTTAGTTTTTATTTAGCTCTGATGTTTTCTCTTGCTGTTGAACAAAGCTGCAAAGCCACGTGCTCCCCTGAGAGAAATTTGAATGGGAAACATCAGCCATTACATTAATAATAAATAAAGAGTCCAATCAAAGCAATGGCAGGCTATTTAACCATGGAAGGCTATCATAACCAAATCCAATCCAATCCCTACCCAATGTCTGTTCTCCAGGAAGGCCCACTGGAAACTGTTGGAACATCTCTTGGCTTTTCCCCTCCCATACCCAGTCAAATGGAGACCAGAATATGGTCAACATTTCTGATGGAATTAGATAATGTAGCACACATCAAAATTCAACTTGAGACCTACTAGTCAGTCTTCCTCAGTAATAGGAAGTGCAGTACATTTATCCACTAAGCTACCAGTGAGCCTAGTTTTACACATAATTTGCACAACAGAGAACTCCACAGCATATTGCGAAGAATCTATTTAAATGTTTTCAGAGAACAGAATGATACTGGAGAGCAAATGAAGCATGGAGCATCTACAATGGTAATCAAGAACACAGAGACGTTGTCATCGGTGTTGTCCCTCAGTTCCTGGGTGCCATCTACTCAGGATTGCTGGTTTCTTCATGCGACTGAACAGGTCAATTCTTGATCCACAAATCAGGGGCACATGGAGCAGGATGTCCCGTGAGGCAGTGAGATCTATCCAGAATTTGGTGGAGTCAGCAAAGATACTGCAGTCATCCAGCTTAGCTTTGGCACAGTCATTTGAGACTGAATAATTTTCCATCAGCATGGTATTTCACGCTGACACAAGGGGGGAGTTGATCTTTGATGAGGTGAATAGCCACTGTCACATAGATTGCAAATAGCTCGGAAGCTATCTCACAGCCCAGCTTAACCCTGGTCCAAATTTTGAAGATGTCCATTTCAGATCTCAAGACAATTGCAGTCACATCATCATGAAGTAATTGCGGCATTAGTTTCTTGGACTTCAATGGGGCGACTCTCATAGCACACTGCTCGAGCAGCGCAGCAGGCTGGCAGATATCATCGGGTGCTGTTCCTGGGGCTTCCCGCTGGGTCCCAGCCGAAGATTACCAGCGTCATCAGCTCTGCACCGGAAATTGGCACAGGGCTGATTACAATTTGGAAATCTTCATTTCCATATCATTAGCGGGCCCAAGACTGAAGTCTCTGGGCCCTCTAGCATCTCCTCCCATCGCCAGGAGTGGTTCACTCCAGCGGGGTGTACCACTGCTCCCTATGAATGGGGAACAGGCGACTGACCCCGCTGGAGTGAACAAGGGCTGTTGAGGACCCTCCCCCTCCACCCCCAAGGAGGTCAGGGGTAAGGGGCAAACTAGCACTGCCCACTGGGTAGGGCCAGGGGTGCAGGGACTCGCTGCCACTCTGCATTTGGGATCAGTGGCAGAGGAAGGAAGGACCGCGATTGGACTGGCCATCCAGGTGGGGAGTGAGGGGTTTGGGGGGAGATAAAGAAAATCAGAAGACCGAGGCTAGCCCGGAGAGATCCAGGAGGCCAGCAATCGGGGTGGTGGGGGACTTTGCAAGGCCAGCGACAGAGATGGCCGGCAATGCGTGCATGCGCTGATCTCCAGTCCGACTGGCAGGAATAGGCACCACCCCCAGATTTTCAGAGCGAATCGTGCTGAGGCAATGCAAAGAGTGTCAGAGATTCATTCTGGAAATCACGCAAAACAAAAATCAGCGGGAGTTACTCCCATTTTCAAGAAAATTGGGGTCTCAGAATGTTTTTTGGGAGAACCCAGCCCAAATCTTTGGAATACAACCCACAGTGTCTTACGATTTTCTGAGTCAAATACTTAGGTTTGGTTGATGAATGCAATGAGTTGCTGGTGTTATGCTCAGCATTTTTCTTGGATTTGTCAAGCAAAAAAGACCATGTCAGAAGTTCCTTTGGAAGGTCTAAAGGCCACTTGTGTCACTGGGAGGATTTCCTCTCTTACACGAAGTAGGCGATTCAGGAAAACACATGTCAGGATCTTTCCTGCTTTGGACAACAGAAAAATACCTCTATGGCTTCCACAAAATGAATGCCCCACTTCTCAAACTTACAATTGTCGCTTTCCCGAAAACATGGGTGGGGTTCTTTTCCCTCCCAAATCTGTAGGATGGTTTCTTGGTGTGAGCCAAAGTCCACCAGCGTTTGAAGATCTCAGCTGAAATACCACTGCTGGCCGGCAGAGGCGGTGGAAGCAGATTCTATAGCAACATTCAAGAGGCATCTGGATATATACATGAATAGGCAGGGAATAGAGGGATTTGGACCACGTAGAGACAAGAAAATATTTGAGAGGCATCTGTGTCGGCACAGGATTGATGGGCCGAAGGACCTGTTCCTTTGCTCTGCTGTTCTTTGTTCACTGGGGTCACAGGCTTTCTATACAAATTAGTGTACTGGCTTCAACTTACATAGGGCTATACCTAGTCTCATCACAGAGTTTCTAACAGATGACCAGTCAGCCAGCTAGCCAAGAGTCTCTTTGCAGCAACATTGGTGAGGCCACATTCTAGGAATTAAACTCTGGAAGTTTGGTCAGAGGAGTCAAATGTTTTGTGGCGATGGAGGTGAAAGAGTTGAGTGATTTTCCATTTCCCCACATTTCAGAGATAACAATGTCTCCATTGTCCTGGTACGGGCAAATTGGTCTGAGGTAATCACCCATAATCCTACTAACTATTAACAACAGTTTGTTGATGAGTTCAGCTTGTATCACCGTCCACATGGGTGGAAGGGAGCAACAAAATGCAAATAATGTGAAAGGTGCACATTCTGGATTTTGACTGTTATGTAGCTGTGTTTACAAAAATCTGATGAGCTGCAGAATTTGGACCAGTTTAGCGTGTCAGATTTTTTCTTGCCCACATTTGCTTTACAACAGCCTACGGTAAAAACAGGGATTTAACAAGCCAGCATACTAAAAACACTTACCTCATCCCTCATAATTTAAAAGATGGGATTGAATCCATATTGCTTAGCTTCCCATCAAATGTTTTAATAGTTGAAGAAATGTTTCTTTTCAATAAGCAAATTTTAAGTCTGAACCATTCTGAAGGGTGCTTTGATGTCTCTCAGGCCTCCACATTCACTTCTGTTCTACCCAATTATTTTTTTCCACTCACAATGCAACTGGAAGACAATCTTAAGATACCGTACAAAGGGGACATCTCACAATATAGTTGCTCCTGAACACCAGTTATTTCTAAACATTACTCAAAGCAGCTCGAAGTAGACCAAATAAAACCAACTGCAAGAGTTTGTTGAATTTTCATTTGCAAGTGAGTGAACCAGAGAAAGCCATTACTATAATGCCTCCTTTAGCAAGACCCAAGATGCGTATGACTTCAAATCTCTTTCTATAAGCAATTGCAGTTTAACTTTGAGATGAACACCTGGGTGATTAATTTGCTTATGCATGTCTGAAAATTTAGAGCTGCAAAAGCATCTTCTTTCCTGCAAGAGGTACAGCTAAGGTTTAGATTTTTAGAAGAAGGATGATGAATGTGGTAGAAAGCGAAGTGTGATTTTAACTTTGGGGTTTTGTGTTTGAGAAAACAGAAAATTAGGAACGTGTTCCCTAATAGGTGTGGAACAGATTACACACAGGCACTTGGAAGCATCGCTTTTAAAATGTGCCATGTGGTTATTAAACCCCAGCTCTTGGAATGAGAGGTGAAGAGAGGATACAGATCACTGTACGCTTCTCCCAGGTGCATTTTAGACTCTCCACGTTTTTTCTTTACGTGGGGTTGCGGAGATAAAACCTGGGTGGGATTGTTTTGGTGCAGGCTTGATGGGTTAAATGGCCTCCTCCTGCACTGTTGGGGATTTTATGATTCACTGTTTTCCTCATGGTGATTCTTGCAATACCATACCATATGTCACAGTAACGCAATGGTTATGTTGGCAAGGCAAAAGAAAAATATTACAGATGCTGGAAATTGGAAACAAAAACAGAAAATGCTTGAAGTACTCAATAGGTCAGGCAGCACCTGTGGAGACGGGGGAAAGAAATTACAGCAGATTTTGGCGCCATTGTAAAGCGTGATGGCTAATTGTATTGTTCACATTAAGCCAACAGAGTATGAAAGAGAGGACAAATTTGGTTTCATTGTTGTTTGTAATGCATGTGTATTGATGGCATAATTGTCATTGCAATAATGGTTTCACGTTTATACCAAAATTTATCTTTATTATAACTGTTCATTCCCTGAGTATTTATGGTCAGCCTCCCATATAATTTCCATACTCAGATGTGCGCTCTGGCTAAAACGTTCACTCTGCCCCACCCCACCTCTGGCTTAGTCCCTTCTGAACATGCTCAGGGTGAACCAAACATTACCATAAACTAGTTCTCAAAATGGAATTTGTAGCATATAGTCAAACTGAAAACTGTTAAAAGACCAAAGTGGAATCAATTCTAGAATTCCATGTCTAGACTACAGGGCATTACTTTTGGATCCACCCTTATACAGCAGTGTGTGTGAAGATATTGCCAAGTGACTGCCACCACTCCCTTTCGCACAGCCAGCTGCTCTATTTTAACAGTTGCGGTGATTGTTTTTTTTTAAAAAGACTCATGCTCCTCTCAGACCTGTTAAATGAGCTCATTCTGTACGGTGGCTGCTCCCTGCCAAATCCAACCCCTGCAGGATGCAGTCTGGGGAATAAGCCAGAGAGGACAGGAAGTGTGAGGTCAGCAGGAAGGCATTTTGACAGCATGGCCCACACCGTGAGAAAAAGATTTTATGAACAGCACCGAGCAGCTGAATATACTTAACCATATTGCAAGACAAAAACGCCTCAATCAGAATCATTGAAGTAGTGTCACAACTGAAGTCATATAATTGCTATATGCCAATAAAATACACGCTTATCAGACAAAAGCACAGTGGCTAGCATCGCTGCCTCACAGCACCAGGAGCCCTGGTTCAATTCTCGGCTTGGGTCACTATCTGTGTGGAGTCTGCACGTTCTCCCCGTGTCTGCACGGGTTTCCTCCAGTTTCTTCCCACATTCCAAAGATGTGTGGGTTACGTTGATTGACCATGCTAAATTGCCCCTTAGTGTCAGGCGGATTTGCAGGTTAAGTATGTGCAGTTACAGGAATAGGGCCTCTGTGTGATTGTTGTTGGAACAGGCTCAATGGGCTGAATAGCCTTCTTCTGCACTGTAGGGATTCTATGGTCTTCACATCAGGGAGGCGGTGGTGTAGTGGTATTTTCACAGGATTAGTAATCCAGAGACCCAGGGTAATGCTCCGAGGATCTGGGTTCCAATCCCACCATGGCAGATGGTGAAACTGCATTCAATAAAAATTTGAAATTGGAAGTCTAATGATGACTCATGAAACCATTGTCAATTGTTATAAAAACACTGGTTCGTTCCTTTAGGGAATTAAATCTGATGTCCTTACCTGTGACTCCAGATATACAGCAATATGGTTAACTCTTCAATGCCTGCTAAAATGGCCTAGCAAGTCAGTCTATGTATCAATGCTGAAAAGCCCAAAGGAATGAAACCAGGAGTCTCATTGACAATGGCAATCAACCCTGCCAGTACGAAAATTGGAAGAGTTATATCACAGACTAGTCAAGCAACAGCTTAACAGAGTAATACTCATGGAATCATACCTTACAGCTAGCATCCCAGCAGTGGGGCACGAGTATAGTCAGGATGGAGTTGGCTCAACATTAACTCTGGTCCCCATAAACTCTCATGGAATGAGGTCAAACATGGACAAGGAAATTTCCTGCTGTTTACCACATACCATTGTCCCTCAGCTGATGAATCAGTACTTCTCCATGTTGAACACCAACTGGAGAAAGCACTGAGGATGGCAAGGGCACAATGTGCTCTGGGTGGGGGACTTCAATGTCCATCATCAAGAGTGGCTCAGTAGCACCACTATGGACCGAGCCCTAAAGGACATAGCTGTCAAACTGGGTCTGCGGTTGGTGGTGAATTAACCAAGAGGGAAAAACATTCTTTACCACATCCTCATCAACCTGCCTACCACAGATGCATCTGTCCATGATAGTATCAATAGTAACGAATACTGCTACTTGTGGAGACAAAGTCCCATCTTCGCATTGAGGATATTATCCATCATTTTGGGTGGCACTATCACCATGCTAAGTTGAATAGATTTCGAACAGATCTAGCAGCTCAAGACCAAGCAACCATATGGCATTGTGGGCCATCATCATCAGCAGAATTGTACTCAACCACAATCTGTAACCTCATGGTCCACATATCCCCCATTCGCATGGTGTGGGCCATGCTCTCAAAATGCCTTCCTGCTGACCTTTACTGCCAAGGCAGGGGATCAATCCTGGTTCAAAGAAGAGTGTACGCGGGCATGTCAGGAGCAGTACCAGGCACACCTAAAATGAAGTGTTAACCTGGTGAAGCTATAACACTGGGTTACTTGCATGCCCAACAGCATAAGCAGCAAGTGATAGACAACAGCCAATCAATTCCACAACTAACGGATCAATCTAAGCTCTGCAGTCCTGCCACATCCAGCAGTGAATGGTGATGGACAACTAAATTCACTGAAGGAGGCTCGACAAATATCCCAATCCCTGGCAAAGCAGGCAGTGAAGAGGATATAAAGATTCTATGGACGGATATAGATGGGCTAGGAGAATGGACCAAAATTTGGCAGATGGAGTTTCAGGTGAATAAGTATGAGGTTGTCCATTTTGGCAGAAAAAAAATAGAAAGGCAAATTATTACCTGGAAAGTAGATTCAAAATGCGTCCAGGCAGAGGGATCTGGGTGTCTATGTTCATGAATTGCAGAAAGTTGGTATGCAGGTGCAGCATGTAATAAAAAAGGCAAGTGGGATATTGGCATTTATTGCAAAAGGACTGGAGTATGAAAGTAGAGGAGTGTTGCTGCAATTGTATAGGGTGTTGGTGAGATCACATCTGGAGTTGTGTCCAGTTTTGGTCTCCTTATTTGAGGAAGGATGTGATGGTATTGGAGGCAGTTCAGAGGAGGTTCACCAGAATGATTCTGGGGATGAAGGGATTGATGTACGAGGAGAGATTAAACAGTTTGGGCTTGTATTCGCTGGAGTTTCGGAGGATGAGAGGGGATCTGATTGAGGTATATAAAATTTTAAAAAGGGATTGATAAAGTAAATGTAGACCAAATGTTTCCTCTTATGGGGAAGTCTAGAACAAGAGGTCATAGGTATAGGTTGCAAGATAGTAGATTTAAAACTGAGATGAGGTGGAACTACTTCTCGCAGAGAGTGGTGAATGTGGAACTCGCTGCCCCATAGTGTGGTGGAGTCTGAATCATTGTATGGTTTCGAGAGGGAGATAGATATGTTTCTAATAAAACAAAGGAAAGAGGGATCTGGGGAACAGGTGTGGAGGTGGATTTCAAACCAGGGAGAGATCAGTCATGATCTGATTGAATGGCAGAGCAGGCTCGAAGGGCTGAATCTGCCTACCTCTGCTTCTAATTCCTATGTTCCTATGTTGCTGATCCTCATTATGGAGGAGCCCAGCACATCAAAGTAAAAGATAAGACATTTGCAACAATCTTCTGCCAGAAGTGCTGAGGGAATGATCCATCTTGGTCTCCTCTGGAGGTCCCGAGCAGCACAGATGCCAGTCTTCAATAATTCAATTCACTCCATGTGATATCAAGAAATGGCTGAAGGCACTGGATACTGCAAAGGCTATCGACTCTGACAATATTCCAGCAACAGTCCTGAAGACGTGCTCTAAAACTTGTTGCGCCCCTAGCCAAACTGTTCCGGCACAGCTACAACATTGAGATCGACCCAGCAATATGGAAAATTGCCCAGTTATGTTCTGTAAACAAAGAGCAGGATAAATCCAACCTGGCCAATTACCATCCTATCAGTCTAATCTTGATCATCAGTAAAGTGATGGAAGGGGTCATCAACAGTGCTATCAAGCAGCACCTGCTTACTGATGTTCTGTTTGGATTCCACCAGGGCCATTGGAGTTCTGACCTCTTAATATCCTTGGTTAAAACATGGACAAAAGAGCTGAACTCCAGAGGTGAGATGAGTGTGACTGCCCTTGACATCAAGTCAGTATTTGACTGAGGTGTGGCATTGAGGAGCCCTAGCAAAACTGGAATCAATGGGAACCAAGAGGAAAACTCTCTGCTGCTTGGAGTCATACCTAGCACAAAGGAAGATGCTTGCAGCTGTTGGAGGTCAATAGGTGCAAAAAACTGTTCTGGCCTTTTGTGTCAAAACATGTGATTATTCTGAACTTCTGGGAAGCACAAGATGTAAGATGGCAGCAGCAGGTGTCTGTGAGTAAAACCCAAACATTTTATATTGATTTAGTGCTGAAACAGATTGAGAAAAATCAACCCAAATTAAGATCAGAGAGAAAGAAAATAAAGAGCGCTTCATACAAAAATAAAATGGCTGCAGCAATGAATATACTGCTACAGCCCACATTGAGTTGGAAGGCTGATGATGACACCAAGGCAATTGATGTGTTTAAGCACAAGTGCAGACAGACATTCATTAGTTTTCAAAGATAGCTGTGAAAAAGGTCGGCCGTCACCCTTGTGTGTGCAGGAGAAAAAGGATTAAATTTGTATTTGAGTGAGGACAACAGTAACAACTTGGACAACGTTTTTATTCAAGTCAAATCATCAGGAGAATTTCAAAGCCTGAGGCAGGAATCAGGTGAGCCTGTTAACAAGTTCTTGATGAGACTGAAAAATGTAGCCAGCAACTGTGAATTAAAGGCTGGGATTTTCCACAACTACCCTTGGCGGGAATCACCACAGGCAGGATGGAAAATTGGTGGATCAGCCAAAGGTCCATTGACTTTGGGTGGGAATTTCAGGTCCTGAAAGGAAACAGCCGAAAGGCTGATGGATCAGCTCAGTTGCTCTGCACACCCCGATGCACAAAAAGATCTGATGGCAAAGGACAAGCTCACAAAATTGCAGGTTGTAGACACTTGCAGAGCATGAAACCACAAGTAGTTATTTGATGCTGAGTCCCCAGAGAAAGGCAGCAAGATTGAATCAGTGATGAAAAAATGCACACCAGACCACGAGAGAAAGATGGGCAAGAGCTTTGTCCAACCACGAGTTCACAGAGAGAAAGCCATGTCTCATATATGGATCAAACTGCAGAGCTAATGGAAAGCTGAATCATGGGGAAAACATGTACAGAACAAAAAAAAAAGATGGCAAAAGATGAGTTACCGGAGGCAGAGCAACAGGGCAAATGAGGAGGAAAATAAACCAAAACCTTGACACCCTGGAAGATGACAAATGAGTTTGAAGACACAATAAAAATAGGAACCATATGACTGCATAAAATGGTGAGATGCGACAGTTCCCAGAGAAAAGAAATTTACACCAGCCATTCAGATCAGGAAGAGGGTAAGAAATAAGCCCACAATCGTAAGCCTAAAGCTGAAATTTTACACTAGAGCAGAGTAATATCATCCCACTTATACTATATCAGAAGATCTTCTCTGAAAATACATCATCCCAACATCATACCTAGATTAAACAGCTAGGAATGACCCAAGTCAGGAGGAACAAAGGAAAATATATCAACTGCACGTTTTACGTCACGGAAACAGATGAACCTGCTATCGTAAAGAGTTAGGAATTATAATGTTAGGCCCATGTATATCCAGGATAAGCAATAAGCAAAAAGAAGTCCACAACATGTGGCATGTGATTTGCGAGGTACATTCAAAGAAAGATCCAGCATTTGTGTGTAAAAATGTGACTATTTCAACTTTTGGGAATCACAAAACATACTAACAATGTACTTGCTTAAAACTAGTTTCATCTTTAACTTCCAGTTCTGATGAAAGGTAATCAATCTGAAACCTCTCTCTACAGACGCTGCCAGTCCTGCTGGGTATATCCAGTATTTTCTGCTTTTGTTTGCTCTAGATCAGCAGTCCAGCAACACTGCACCCCATAATATATTTTTCAAAGGTAGTGTTACACCACTTTTGTCAGATTCTGATTAAAATAAAACATCTGTTGTTTTTTTCTCATGTTAAAGGTTAAGTCTTAAAATCATCTAGTTAGGACTACACTCTCAATTATCCCACTCTGATTGGAATCATAGAATCCCTACAGTGCAGAAGGAGGCCATTCAGCCCATCGAGTCTGCACCGACAACAATCCCACCCCAGGCCCTATCCCCACACATTTACCCTGCTAATCCCTCTAATCTACACATCCCGGGACACTAAAGGGCAATTTAGCATGGCCAATCCACCTAACCCGCACATCTTTGGAGTGTGGGAGGAAACCGGAGCACCCGGAGGAAACCCACGCAGATACGAGGAGAATGTGCAAACTCCACACAGACAGTGACCCAAGCTAGGAGTCGAACCCAGGTCCCTGGAGCTGAGGCAGCAGTGCTAACCACTGCGCCGCCCTTAGGACATCCTAACATTAAATAGTATAACTTAGAACCATAGAAAAGTTACAGCACAGAAGGAGGCCATTCAGCCCATTTTGTCCATGCCTGCCCTGAGGGCACCCAAATGCCCTTTCTAATCCCAACTTCCTGCAGCTGACCCATAGCCCTGTAGCTTACAGCACCTCAGGTGCAGATGCAGGTACTTTTTGAAAGAGTTTAGACTCTCTGCCTCCAACACCAACTCGGACAGCGAATTCCAGGCTCCCACTAGCCTTTGTGTAAAAATGTTCTTCCCTGTGCTCCCTCTACACTTTCTGAAACTTATCTTGAATTTATGATTCCTGGTTCTCAAATTCTCCGCCAAGGGAAACAATTTTATTCTGTCCACTCTATCTGATCCCCTCTTAACATTGTACACCTCAATCAAGTCAGCCCTCAAATTTCTTTGTTCAGGAAGAGCAGATGCAACACTCATTCTTAAACTAAATACCAGTTCATTTACAGTTTTAAAAAAATCCAAGCTTTACTCAAATCCTACTTTTCACTCCATTGCAATTCAATTTGAGGAGTCTTGGTGGAGTGGGGTGGGTTATTAGATTGGGTGCAAAATGAAATGGGGAAGGGAGAGAGAGAATATTAGTTTCCTCCATCTGTGTTCCTCTCCCTCCTGCTGCATAGCATCTCAGTCTCTCCAGTATTGCACTCAACTCAGTGATCTTCATGTGACTCGAGCTCAGTCAGTGAGTACGGACAGACTATTCAGTCTTCTTTTTAAATCAAATTCTCTTACCTCACCGGTAACCCTGCCAATTCATTCTCTGCCTGCAAGATGTAACCAGCATTTCACATTGAAAATGCAATTTTTCAGTCACCGGATCTACATTTTGAAAATTATAATGCTAATAACCGGATTTCTAGGCTGAATAATCTCGCTGCACGCTCAGCAAAACCCACTCAGAACAACACAAGACTGACTGTAACTTCAAGCAGATTAAACACAGACTCACCTGACACACATTTGCCTGGGTCTGCTACCTCTCGAGCAGAAGTCTGAGCTTCCAAATAAATGACGTATCTAGAAAAGTTACCAACTATTTCCCTGTGAGGTGCTTCTTAATTAGAAGCAGCCAGCCTCAATTAGCTAATTGCTTGGTGGGTGTAACAGTTCTAGATTTCCTGCTGATAGTTCCTCCCAAACACAGTTTACCGCAATTACCATCGTATGAAAGTCTAGCCAAAGCAATACTGGAACAGCTACCCCTTCTCACTTGCATGGAGCCACCATTATTCAAAAAGGGAAAACTTTTAAAACCATTGCCTTGACCAAATATTCATATGGCCCCTGACTTAAAAGTGGTTTTCAAAAGATGAATGCCAAGGAGGTAATTCGCCAAGGAGAAATTTAGGCAAATTTGGAGGAGGGGTAATGGTATCAAAGCATGGTATTTAGGATGTTGCTGTGGATAAGGACATAGCACCTAGATTTCTGTTACTGCATGGATGGCAGCCATGGCAAACAAGATGATCAGAGGATTAGTTAGGGTGGATAGTGAGAGTCTTTTTCCTCGGATGGTGATGGCTAGCACGAGGGGACGTAGCTTTAAATTGAGGGGTGAGAGATATAGGACAGATGTTAGAGGTAGGTTCTTTACTCAGAGAGTAGTAAGGGCGTGGAATGCCCTGCCTGCAGCAGTAGTGGACTCGTCAACATTAAGAGCATTCAAATGGTTATTGGATAAACATATGGATGATATTGGAATAGTGTAGATTGGAGGGGCTTTAGATTGGTTCCACTGGTCGGTGCAACATCGAGGGCCGAAGGGCCTGTACTGTGCTGTAATGTTCTATGTTCTCTGTTCTATAATCTTCAAACACTGCCAAGTACCCAGGAAGCTCATCTGGTCCAGCATCTACCACTGGACTGAATAAAAATCATTATTTTTCTGTAGCACAGGGTTGCAATACCAACCATTTCAGGAAATTGTGGCACCCTCCTAATGGACTTTTAACTATCCAATATTAGCTCTAACATCAAATATACAAGCAATAACCAACTTCACATTTTGGGATGAAGGAACATTTCCAAGTTTTAGATGATTGCAAATACAGTGCAGCAGGAAAATATAGAGCTACGTCTCTCTGAGGAAAAGTAAAAGGAAGAGACTGTGCCTATGATTCACGCATTCATATTTTGAATGGGCTGCGGAAAAGAGAGTGGGTGGGGGCCGGAACATGTTGTTCGCAGGCTTTCACTTTTCACATCACCAATCATAGCCTAATCCAACCTAATAGCCTAATCCAACAACCCCAATACTGAAGATTTGGAAAATTAACATATGGGACATTTGTTCAAAAGCAGCTTTTCACAGACTGAGAAGACACTGTGCTGCAGGAATAGTTTGCTCAAGAACTCAGTTCCAATGTTATTCACTCACAGGATGAAATATTTGTGTTTTAGTTACACAGGCGAGCCCCTCCTATAACATGGATGTTTCATACTGGGATCCCCAAACCGCAAAATCTGAAAGGTGATTTGAATTGTCTCTACTTGTGGTTCATTTTTCTGTAATCATTGATCTTGCTTCTTCTGGTGCCCCTGCCTCTGAGCAATAAGCTCCAAGTTCAAGTCCAGCTCCAGGACTTGATGGGTCACAGTTGCGTTCATCACGTGCAAATTACCAATCTGGAGATCCTTCCAATATGCCTATAGCAGGCAGTGAGATTGGGAGAGTCTCCTGCTCAGCTATGCTTGATGTGGACTGATGCTCTTAAACTATAGTCTCTGGTGGCAGGCAGTCTGTTGCAGGCAAAACTAGTCATGGAAACAAACATTAGTTTGTGCTTTGTCTGCCTCGTGTCATGAGAAAGAAATCAATACCAATGATAAGTATTTTCTGCTGAGATTGTATATTTTTCCAGACAGCTGAAATTTTCTTTTTGTCATGTTGGACTATTTGCAGGATGTTATTTCTAGTTCTAGACTCCTCAGTCAGAGAAAATATCATAGAATCCCTACAAGTGCAGAAGGAGGCCATTCAGCCCATCGCATCTGCACTACCACAATCCCACCCAGCCCCTATCCCCATAGCCCCACGTATTTACCCTGCCAGTCCCCTGACGCTAAGTGGCAATTTAGCATGGCCAATCAACCTAACCCACATATCTTTGGACTGTGGGAGGAAACCGGAGCAGCCGGAGGATTCCCACTCAGACACAGGGAGAATGTACAAACTCCACACAGACAGTGACCCAAGCCAGGAATTGAACCCGGGTCCCTGGCGCCGTGAGGCAGCAGTGCTAACCACTGTGTCACCGTGCCACCCATAGAGGGTTTCCCAGTAAAATACTTGGAAATTCAATGTTTGTAGAGCACAGAACAGACAACAAAGTGGAGATTTGCTTGATTCACCATGCTCCCAATTTAATTAAAATCAATTTGAATTTCATTTACTGAATTAATTACTAGAAAATTAGGAATATAATTAATTGAACAAAGGAACTGCCAAATAGATTCATGCGATCACTGAAGAAGGCCTCATGCCTTCAAAAGCCAAACAAAATTAAGCTTTATATCTCATTTAGGAATCTTAAACAAAAGTACACTGGAACAGAGATCTGATTTTCAGAAGATTCACGTTGGAATCAAAGATCAGATATTAGAGCTAATGCTCTGCTAGCTTTACCATAACTGAAAAAGATATTGCAGAACACTGTCCCTTCCGCACCAGCTTTTGTGTTGGCTTATCTAATTCAAATACCTTAGATTTCCCCCTCCTCTCCTGAGAACATTACCATGAGATGCAGCCCCATATAACTGAGGCAAGAACTTGCATCTTACAACTGACCTCGGCATCCCAAGTGGAAGAGATTATTCAGCGAGGTTCTCTCTCCTCCATGAGTAATCATGGACAAATTGTCTGCCACCCCACAATGCCTTGGCTCACAGGCCCAAGTGAATCCATACTTCATCATAAGTTAGTACCTTCTGAAGAACAAGTTTAAGTTTATTTTTCAGTGTCATGAGAAGGCTTACATTAACACTGCAGTGAAGTTACTGTGAAAATCCCCTAAATAAGAAAGAATAAAGCGGGGAAAAAGGCGAAGATATGCTCAATTGGAGCGATACCTAAATACTGCAATAGCACATTGCAAATATTTGAATCATGCCTCAACAAAGCTGTATAATTCATTAATACAGAGGAAGACAAGCAGGCTATGAAAAAAACTAAAAAAAACTCCATAAGCTCCTGGGAAAGCAAAGAATGAAGTGAATATTATAATAATAAATCATAAATCAATGAAAGCCATGTCACTCAGCTGCCAGAAATTCCCATGAATGCAATGATCTTAAAGGGATTGCAAGTTATTCCAGCCAAGTGATATCACCTCCCTTCTACACCCAAACTATAATTTTTAAAAAGTCTGCTCCTTTGTTGATCTCAGATTAGTGGTATCATGAACATAACAATGAGAATGATACCTTGGATACAGTCTGGGGGATGGGGAAAAGGGAAAACGATTTATACCAAAATACATGGGCAGTAATAAGTATTTTGCTGCTAAGTGCAAGCAACACACCCAGGAATAGTAGCATTGTGGTCATGTTTCTGGACTAGTAATCCACCAAATCTCACCTTGGCATCTGAGAAATATAAGTCAGAAAGAAAATGCTAGTGTCAGTCATGGTGACCAAGTAGCTATCAGATTGTGGTAAAAACCCATTTGGTTCACTACTGTTCTTTAAGGAAGGAAATCTGACATCCTTACCCACCTAGCCTCTATGGGACTTTAATACTTAGCAACGTGGTAGATTCTGAACCACTCTGTTCAAGAGAAAAAGAGCCGAACTTCCCCTTCTTCATCCAAAAACAGACAGGAGTAAACGTACAGCTGCAACAACAAAGATCCTGGGTAATGAAAAAAGGATAATTTTCCTGGAATATATCTTTGGTATCGACAGGAGGACGAGCGAGGGTAAATATATGGGGTTACAGGAATAGGGCTTGGGTGGGATTGTGATTGGGGTGCAGGCTCAATGGGCCGAATGGCCTCCTTCTGCACTGTATTATTCTATGATTGACCCCTTTAAATCACATTTTTTCTATGATCTTCCATTTGTAATTGTGCAGAACAAATTAGGCACTCCTTGCAGAACCTGCAGCCCAGTTACCACAGCAAACCAGAAAATAACTCTTGGTCTGATTGTGAAAGAAATACATTCTTCAAAGTCACAGCAATGAAGCAACTCCCACTTTATTCCAGCACAACTGAAACCTGGCTAAGTATCAGTGCTATCCTAAATTAAATGCTTGTATTTACGTATCGCCTTTAATGTAATAGAATACCCTAAGGTGCTTCACATGAGCTTTATAAAACAAAATTCGACGCCAAGCTACATGAGGCAATATTTGGTCAGATGATTGGAAGCTTGGTTAGAGAGGTAGGTTTTAAAGGAGGAAAGTTAGCCAGAGTGACTGAAAGGTTGAGACAGAATTCCAGAGCTTGGGGACTGTGCAATCAAAGGCAGGCCACCAATGGCAAAATGATTAAAACTGGAATGCTCTAGAGGCCAGAACCACAAGTTTGCAGATTTATCAGAGATTAACAGCTTTGGAAGAGATTATGAAGGTGGGGCAGAGGCAATGGAGAGATTTGAAAACAAGGGTGAGAATTTTAAAATTGAAGCATTGCTTAACTGGGAGCCAATGTAGGTCATCATCAACAGGGGCAATGGACGCACGGAACATACAGAGCATAGAACCCGGAGGCTAACCAGGTGTGCGTTGATATAGCTAAGTCTGGAGGTGACCAAAGTATGGATGAGGATTTCAGCAGCAGTTAAGCTGAGGCAGGGGTGGAGGTGAATGTTACAGGAGGTGGAAATAGGCAATCTTAGTGATGACGTGGACATGTCACTGGGAGTTCACCTCAGCATCAGGTATGACATCCAGGTTGCGAATAGTCTGGGTCACAAGTTGACTTCTAATTTCAATTATTTATTCTTTTCTCTGCTGTTATATATCAAAGAACAAAGAAAATTACAGCACAGGAATAGGCCCTTCGGCCCTCCAAGCCTGCACCGACCATGCTGCCCGACTTAACTAAAACCCCCTACCCTTCCGGGGACCATAGACTATATCCCTCTATTCCCATTCTATTCATGAATTTGTCAAGCCACCCCTTAAAAGTCACCACCGAATCTGCTTCCACTACCTCCCCCTTTACCTTCTCAACAATAAACACAGTAATCCATTCACCCAGGAAGAAAAATTCTTAAAAGACATGGAAAAGCATCTGAAAGATGCATCTGAAATCATTAGTACAAAAACATTATGTGGATGTTGAACCTTGAAACAAAAATGGAAAATGCCTGAAATACCCAGCAAGTCAGGCAGCATCTGTGAAGAAAGATCACACTTGTTTAATTTTTTCACATGTGTCTAATTTTGTAACATCTTTATTTTGGTGACTATTTGTGCTAACCAAGTTCTGTCACTTAAGAGGTATGAGACATTTTTGCCAATATCAGCATCCAGCAGACCTGTTTGAGTCCAGGAATCCATTCTGCCCAATAACATGCCTTCACCTTCATCACAAAAGAATGTCCTCATGAAGAAATGTCACCTTTTTACCACTTCTTCCGCCAACCAATCTTCGAATCAGCTTGCCAATATAGTGCAACACTACGGGTAGTTTTGCACATCTCAAAGCACAATTGAGACTGCCTTAAATTCATTTCTTAAAGGACCACTGCAGTCAGCAGACTAGATTTTCATTACGAGCTCAAGCTCAGTTCTCTGCATCAGCACAAATTAATTCAAATAAGTAAACACACTGAAATGAGATGACTTTAGCCCCTCCAACCATTTACAAACATGACTTTCAACATAACAAACATGGGTATAGTATTCACTATTTTTACTTTTGGTAAAGATGCTCCTATGTACAACATTGAAAAAGCATTAATTACACATTATTAATTCCTGATCAAGCTATCTCCATACAAAGTCTAACAACACCAGGTTAAAGTCCAACAGGTTTAGTTGGACTTTAACCTGGTGTTGTTAGACTTCTTACTGTGTTTACCCCAGTCCAACGCCGGCATCTCCACATCATGCTATCTCCCCCAGCGCATAATTACCCTCATATTATTAAAAATCACCATTTACAATAGGTAAGGAATATATTGCCAGTTTAAGTATAAAAACACTGTCTAAGTATAATACTGAATAAGGAGTGCATTATCCACTTACTGTTTACTAGGCTGTGTCCAGTACCTACATTGCTAAACTTCTCTATGAAATAGTAGCTCCCCAATAAAAAGCTGCAGAATGCTGCAATATGAAAAGTTTAGTCCATCAAGTCTGTGCCAGCATTTGCCACTCACAAAACCCGTCAAGTTCCACTCTTCTGCAAATTCCCCAGTTTTTGTCTCCTTTTCACAAGCAACTGTTCCTTTGCTTAAAAAATATTTTATGAACTCTATCACAACATACCTACACTTGATATGACAGAAGGTTTTCTCCCTTCAAACTGCATTACAAGAAGCAAAGAATGATGTTTACCCTTGCCACCCATGATCTCTGCTCCTCCCCTCAAAGCACAAGATTCAATGCCAAAGGTACAAGTTGCCATTCACGTGTCGGCCGGGGCAGGGAGTGTCAACAGGTTATGGAACTGCAAAACACATCACAACTGATCCAGATCTTGCCCAAAATCCACAAGAACACAAGCTTTCCAACGGAGATCACTGAATAACGATTAGAGACCTGATTAATTGTCTCCTCTTAGTTAAGGATAGAAAAGTCAATTGTAATTCCTTAATTGTAGATGTGACCAAAATCAGCTCATTTATCACGGAGCAAGAATCAAACTCTCATTACTGTGTGAGACAGTGTGGGGTAGTAACAAGTGACTTTCAAATCTATTAAAAAGAACACTTTAAACGCAAAGATTTGCTCATTAGATGAGAATCACCATAGAGTGGTAAGTAAACACTGCCAAATGCAGAGAACGAGCACCACACCTGGGTCAAGTAAAATATAGGTCAGCCACCAGCTTAGCCAGCTTTAGTTGTGGTAGGTGGCCCCCTATTGAGCATAATGCACCATCACTAGCGGCCTTTACAGGCAGTGTCCACTGGCATTTGCTGCAGCAACTGGCTTAGCTGACAATACAATATCAACAGTAAGAAGTTTAACAACACCAGGTTAAAGTCCAACAGGTTTATTTGGTAGCAAAAGCCAAATAAACCTGTTGGACTTTAACCTGGTGTTGTTAAACTTCTTACTGTGTTTACCCCAGTCCAACGCCGGCATCTCCACATCATGAATACAATATCAACCCAGCCCAAGAACTGATTTGCAAACTAATTTGACTTTGTCCCACTGACAATTCACCAATAATGAAAGCTGTGGATTTCTTAATATCTAGAGTGTAAACAAAGCCAGAAATAGTTTAAAAAAACGATCTTGCTACAAACAAAATTGCAAATCACAACAACACGCTCATATAATGAAACGCAAAACAATTTGAAGGGAATCCGAGAATACAGAGTTGCAACTGGAGGGGACGCAGAAGTAAGAGGTGTAGCAAGAAACAGGATTTAGTAAGTGAATTCTAAATGCAACAGGATGGTGGCTGAAGTTGTGCCATGAAATGGTGAAGTGGGGTGGGCAGGAAAACCAATTCAGATTTGGAAAAACAGAGGCTGCACATTGAGTCACACCGCTGGCCAAATTTACAAAAGTAGAGTTGGGAGAGGCCATGCAGGGAACTCTTATTCACAATGGGTTAGTGCATTGTGAAAATAACTTGTTGGCAAATTCATGCCTTACATCATCTGCTCCCAGCCTTCCATCCAGCGTCTTCTTGTGATGAAGAAGTACAATGTGCTGGATAAGGTGATAACAGATGTGAGCCCATATCCCATCACTATATACTGCAGTAAGTTGATTTAAAAATTTGGCTGTGCCACACATATCCTTATTATGGGGATTCTCCAAACTCAGTGATTAATAAAGCAACCTTTACTCATCTTATTGTTCAGGTCACACAATTATTAGAATAATGGCAATCGCAACTAAAATTAAATCAACAGAAAATTCAGTACTGCACTGCGTAATCTTTTATTTTCAAAAATATTCTCAATACAGTCCACCATTGTTTACTCAAAGATTTTGTTTGACCCCTCCGCCAGTCAGGGAAATGAAACTCACCTGCAGTGTCTATGCTGTTGCCTCACAGTGCAGCAGTATTGTCTGCCCCCTGTCTGTTTACAGATAGCTTTACCAACTAGAAAAATTAATAAACTTGCACTGCAACAATACGTTCTCACATACAGCAAACTTCAAGTTTCTCATTGTGTTAGATGCTCGTTTTCTCTCAATTGATGCATGTTGCACTCAGGAAGCTGTTCTGTCCATGGGCAGAATTCTCCCCAAGCCCCTGTTGGCATGTTTGATGGTGGGCATCGGAGAAGAATATGGCAGAAGGTCTAGAAATTGGTTTCATGCCAGCAGTAAGTCACAGCGGGATCTTCCACTGGTGCATGCCTTGGCAGGTCAGAAAACCCACCAGAATCTGGCAGGAACCTCATTTACATTCTGATAGTGGGATGCAGACAAAGGCCCAACCCCACATGCCAGATTCTCCATGATGCCGGTGTGAAACAAGTTCAGAACAATGCATTGTGCGGATGTTGGGACTCATCTGAAGATTGTCTCCGGAGTCAAGGATGGACACCGTCTGCATCCCTGGAACACCACAGCAGATTAGGTGACCTGGAAGGGGGTCCATCTTCCAGCCACAAAATATTCCTGGAGATCCAGCTTTCTTCTCAAGAGGTCCACCTTCCAGTCTCGGGTTGCTCCCAGAGACTGTTCTTTATTTTCAGGTGGTCTACTTTGTTTCCTCAATGGTGGATCAGTGACAATGGGCATCATTTCAATATGGCACTCACAAACAACAGCAGACAATGTGCCAACCAGGCCTGCCCCACCACTGAATGTGGCGTAAAGTACCCAGGTGCATAATTAATAAGATTGGGTGCGTTTTCCCGCCAGCCATAGCAGGAAACACTCCACATTCCCATCCCCACCATGGCACAATCTCAAAATGGAAGAATTCCATCCTATGTCGCACTGGCACCAATTCATGCACACATTCAAACACTTCACAAGATTCCAACCCGCAAGCATTCTCCATATTTCAGTACTGTCCATATCTATTTGCTCATCACAGTACACAAAGACAAAGAAAGAAGTCAAGATCTCAGCCTGCCTTCTTTTGGCTTAAATGGCCCTCATTTTCATTTCTTGTACCAGGCAACATCATGCTGTGAGGATGTCAGTCTTGGTGCAATAGAAAATATCAACATCACTATCAACATGCAATGGGGTTACCATTGACCAGAAACTGAATTGGACCAGCCATAGAAAGCAAGGTCAGGGGCTGGGAATTCTGCAAAAAGTACCTCACCTCCGGACTCCCAAAGGCTGTTCATCATCTACAAGGCACAAATCAGGAGTGCAATGGAATACTCTCCATCTACCTGGTGAGTACACTCAAGGAGCTCAACCTCATCCAGGATAAAGCAGCCCCACTTGACTGACACCCATCCACCATTTTCAACATCCATTTGCTCCACCACGGACACACAGTAGCTTCGTCTTGTTGGCAATCCATTGCGTGCCGAGCCTTACCTGATCAGAAAAGTGAGCTGTACTCAATACAGTGAGGCTTCCTGATACTTAGAGATTTGACAAATTTCTGGAGATTCAGAAGTGAGGCAAAATAATCAAAATGAAAGGAGTTTGATCGACTTAATGCCCTTAAAATCTACATGAAGCACTTCAGTAACTCAGCAAAGCTCATCAACAGAAACTTCCAAACATGCCACCTAGAACAACAAGGACAAAAGATGGGAACACCAGCACATTTTCTAAGTCACTCACCATCCCGACTTGGAACTATATTGCCACTCCTGCACTGTTGCTCGGTCAAAATCCTGGAATTCCTTTCCTAACAGTTCCTACCACACAATGATAATAGCGGTTTAAGGCAACAGCATAGCACCATCTTCTCTAGGGCAGTTAGGAATGGGAAATAAATGCTGGCATAGCCAGTTATGTCAATGTCCCTTGAATGAAAATAATACAGAAAATGGCTAACTAGCACAACTGGAGGATCTGCCTTCAGCCAATGGAAGAGAATCATAATACAGTTCTGGGACAGAAGGAAGCCATTAGATCCTTCATGTCTGTGTCAGTTCTCAACAAGTACGACTCAGCTAGTTCCACTGCCCTTCATGGCCCTTCTACCATTGGGAACATTTTCTCCCCATCTCCTGTCTAAACCTCTCATAAATTTGAACATCTCTATCAAAGCTCCTCTCAACTGCTTCCTCCCCACAGACGAGAGCCCCCAGTGTTCCCGATTTATAAACATAACTGAAGAGCCTCATTCCTGGGAATATTCTCATCAACTTTTTCTGCATCATCTCAAAAGCCTTTACATCTTTCCTAAAGCATGCTGCCCAGAATTCAATGCAATTCTTCAGTTGAGGGCAAGCCAATGCTTTATAAAGGTTCACCATAACCTGCATGCTTTTGTATTCTATGGAACAGATTTTCGTGAAAATGACAGAAGAGTAGGGATAATTCGCAAACTCATCTCATTAAGGAGCAACCCCCCCAATGTTTCAATCCAGCAGCTAAAAGATATTTCTCCCTTTACTGCGACATTGCCACAGTTCAAATCATGACGATCAGATTCTCAGGCCCTCAAGCCCCCAGCTCCACTACATACTTCCCTCCATGGCCCTTCCATGTCTTCATTCTCCCCCAGCAAAATAGGCCTGGCTCAATCAAAATTTTAGGGGGTTTGACCTGCCCATTCCAGCAATGGAGCCGACAAGGAAGAGAGTGCTGTGTGTGGGCTGGCTATCTTCACCCTTATCCTATGCCAGTAAAAATTGCCGGAAATGGGGATGGGAAATGTGGAGTTGGGGCCCACCCTCCAGCTTTAAATGTCTCCATATTCGGCCTAACTCAGCAAAATTCCAGGCGTCTGCCTCTCTTTGTAAAGTCTAGGATCCCATGTGCCTTTTAACAGCATTCTCAATCTGTCCTCGCACCTTCAATGATTTGAACACGTACACTCAGATCGCTTTACTCCTGCGCTTAGTTTGGAATTGTACCCTTTAATTTACATTAATTCTCCTCATTCTTACTACGAAAACATACCACTTTACACTTTTCTCCCACAATTTCATTTTCCTCGTGTCCACCCACTCCACAAACCTGCCTATGTCCTTTTGGAATCTTTCACTATTCTCCTCACAGTTCACTATACTGCCAGGATTTCTGTCATCAGCAAGATTTGAATTGTGCCTGGTTACAATCCCCCAAGGAAAACGCAAGGTAAAATCAGCAAGTTCACCAAATGACAAAATCACAGATACATCTTTTGTTACCGGAAGAGCTGGTAGAAGGACAGGCACCAAAAATTATTGGCCCCTTTCATGTCAGTGGAACTGAACTTCATAAAAGGGAATTATACGCAAAATGGCAGCCTGCATATTGCACCTCCCCAGGAGATGCATGTGCATTTCTGTTAGTTCTGAGAAACAAACTCAAATTTGAAGATTTCACTGAAACGGAACACAATTTGTTGAGGTCTTTTAATAATTATTGGGTTGATTTCTAACCGTTTCACCACCATCTTCAATGCCTTGTAAGATCCTTTAATGAGGATAAGTGCCTCCTGTCTTGAGCCATACAGTGGGGAGCCATTGATGTTTACAATTTCATCGCCAACCTGAAGTTTCTTCGACAAAGCAGCTTTGCCTCCGTCCTCAATCTGAAAGTACATTTAAAAAATGCAAATGAGTCTTACAACTTTCAACAGCAGCTGAATTACACAAGAGTGCAGTCGTAGCGGAGTAATTTTTAACATTACTTAAGACATCAATTAACATTCTGAAACAAAAATATATATTTTGAAAAGTGGTTTACAGATTAAATATAGTGCCTGGTACTGACCAATACCATTAAGGAAGGTCACAAGTTCAATCTTGGTTCTCTACAAAACAGGCAACCCAACCATTTTCATACTATGCTGCAGAAGAGTCGATAGAATGCAGAATGTTAACTCTGTTTCTCTCTCCATAGATGCTGCCAGACCTGAGTTTTCCCAGTACTTTGTTTTTATCGTCATACTGTCTTCATTAATAATGATGCGGAGATGCTGGCATTGGACTGGGGTGGGCACAGTAAGAAGTCTCACAACACCAGGTTAAAGTCCAACAGGTTTATTTGGAACCACGAGTTTTCGGAGCGCTGCTCCTTCATCAATTTCCTTACCTGAGGAAGGAGCAGTGCTCCGAAAGGTTGTGATTCCAAATAAACCTGTTGGACTTTAACCTGGTGTTGTGAGACTTCTTACGGTCTTCATTAATCCATTTCTACATCAGTTACCTATGTGATTTTAAGGCTGGTAATTTAGTTAATCCTTGAAAATAATCTGTTCCCTTTCACATTGAGATTATGCTTTGCATTTTTCAGCCTATTCAATATTATTGCTGTTCCTTGCACTTCTTGGTGACAGTATGTCACAAATCCATTTTCAATCTTCTCCAGCCAATTCAATAGCATTTTATGTGATCACCTTCATGCGCTCTTAAACTCTCTTTCCAGCAGCAGAGTCTTCATCCTCAGTTTAACACAGTTAGATGTTAACAGCTAATTTTTATCTGATCTGTTGCGTTAACCATTGCTAATTTTCAAGGTGTTAAGATGAAGCTCCAGCAAGTGCTTGAAGTCAGTGTCCCAGCCATCTCCAACCCTCTTTGTTATCTCTTTCTTCAAACCTATTACCACACCTGACCTCGCTGTTCCAGCTTTCAAATTGCTGAATTTTCACCATCTCAGCTAAAAATCTTCCTTTAACTCCAAATAATCTGTTCTCTACAAGGACCTTTGCTTCATTCCCCATGTTCCGACCATGACATTTCTAAACTCTGCATGATCCAAGGCTCTTTTTCTGTCATCCCTATCTTCATGCTTCCTTTTTTAGTTTGATGATTCAATTCACAAAAATTCCTGGAGCCCTTCCAGGCCTCTGGCCTTCTCTCGACATTAAGACCATCATGGTGGTGGTATGGTGCTCATCAGTGAATCACTCCTCAGGTATTTTTTCCTTCTCTGGGCTTCTGAACTGTCCAATCATTCTGGGTTTAAAATCTTCATTCTCTATTACCATCCCAAATACAATAGCATTTCTCACAGATATTTCTGGTGCTTTCCTCCCTCAGCCACTGCATAAACAATTTCTCATCTTCAGCAATTTCAATCTCCATCACAATTTTTCATATTCTCTCTGCTCAGAGTTCACTGCCCTCTTAAACTCCCTGAACCTCTCTCTCCATGTAAACTCCCCAACCCACATTCCCAGCCAACCCTTTGACCTTCACATCTCACTCGGCCATTCGTATCAATTACAGATAAAGCCATCGACAATCACTTTATAATCGCTCTCCACCCACATAACCTTACTTTGCCCCAATCCCACTTCCTTTTACCCATCGCTGGAAAAAAAAGCTATTCCCAAAATTAACTTTCTACTGCACTTTCAAAATACCAACTCCATCCACCACAACATTTCTGCAGCCTTCTCCCAACCCTCATCTTTGCACCCTAAAGACAGAGGGATACAGCCCTGAATGAATGCAGTGGACAACTGGTTTAACCATTTATCACCAGATCTGGCTGGATCAGATTAAGCAGTATCAGGCCCTGCCCTCAGCTGCTGAATCTGATCACTTTTCCTGAATCATCCTGGAACAAGGAAAATCCCAAGCTTCTCTTCCCTCCTCTGTAAACCAGTCTTAAACTCCTCTTCTCCCATTTCCTCCAACTTCACCTCCCTCAATAAGTATGAAGAGCTCATGGTTTTATTTATCACGAAGATTGGGAATGTCCATTCAACTGCCTCTGCCCACCAGCTCCCTGCACTCACATATTTCTCTAGTTCACTTCCCATCTTTCCTCATGCCTCTCAAAGCTCATACTGCCTTTAACAACCACCTCCTGTTCCCTCAGCCCTATTCCTCACCCTCTTTTTCCAAAGTCCTCAGAAGTATGGTTGATTCCCAAATTTGTTTCTATCTTCCCGAGAAATCCAATGTTTGAATCCCTCCAATCAGGTTTCCACCCCTGCCATAGTACAGAATGGATGGCTCTTATCAAAGTCACAAATGACATCCTACGTGACTGCGGCAAAGGAAAACTATTCCTCCTCCTCGGCCTGTCTGCAGCCTTTCACATGGTTGTTTACACCATCCTCCTCTCTACCCCTGCACTGTTGTTCAGCTGCATGGGACTGCAATTATTTGATTCCTTCTTAACTATCTAATCATAGCCAGAGGCCTCTTTGCAATTATTTTTCTTCCCGCCCCCATACCATTACCTCTGATGTCCCCTAAAGACATTTATTTGCCCCATTCCCATTTATCATCTACATATTGCCGCTCAGCAACATCATCTGAAAGCACAACATTAGTCTGCCCAGCTATGCTGATGACATCCAGCTCTAACTCATCACCACCTCTCTCGATTCTCCCAATGTCTCTAAATTGTCAGGTTGCTCATCTGCTATCCAGTATTAGATGAGAAGAAATTTCCTCAAGTTGAATAAAAGTCGCCATAGTCCCAGATGACCACAGGCTGCACGCCCCTTTGAGGGGGGGGGGGGGGGAGTTGACTGGTGGTGATTTTAACGGAGGATCACCATGCTTTGGGCAAGGGGCAAGATTGAGAAGGCAGGGCCTTCATGAATAACCTCAGCCAGTATGGGAACTGAACCTGTGTTGTTGGCATCGCTTTGCATCACGAACCAGCTGTCCAGCCAACTGAGCTTTCTATCTCTACCACTCCATCTTCTTTAAACTGACCTCTTTACCCAAATTTTTGGCCAACTATCAAATATACCATTATGTGGCGCAGTTCGATTCCCGGCTTGGGTCACTGTCTGTGTGGAGTTTGCACATTCTCCTCGTGTCTGCGTGGGTTTCCTCCGGGTGCTCCGGTTTCCTCCCACAGTCCAAAGATGTGCGGGTTAGGTTGATTGGCCATGCTAAAAAATTGCCCTTAGAGTCCTGGGATGCATAGGTTAGAGGGATTAGTGGATAAAGATGTAGGGATATGGGGGTAGGGCCTGGGTGGGATTGTGGTCGGTGCAGACTCGATGGGCCGAATGGCCTCTTTCTGTGCTGTAGGGTTTCTACGTTTCTTTCTAATTGTACATAGACTAGAGGACACAGATTTGACACATTTAAAGTCTGGGGCAAGGAATGTGAGGAAGAATATCCTTTATGCAGAATGGCAATGAGGTGCAATGCCTGTTGCCTAAGAGGGCAGTGGAAGTCGAGAAGATCAATTATTTCAAAGGGGAATTGGATGGGTACTTGAAGGAAGAAAGCTTGCAAGGCCTCAGGGATAGACCAGATCGTTCTAGAGAGCCGGAATGGGCTTGTAGAACCAATAGCATCCTTCTGTTCCATAATCCTACTATCAGGCATCATTTCATAGATTATCACTTTCCAGAAACCTTTGTCTCCCAATTGCCTCCAATTTCACAGTTGCCCTAAGTCAATCTCATTCTCTCCCTCTCTCTCCCAAATCCACCTCCCGTGCTAACCGTTCCCTATAATTTATCAGCTTGCTCCTGTTCTGACAAAAATATCTTCCTTTACCCTAACTACCTACATTTGTTACAATTTTCACTTCTGCACTAGATATTCAAGTGCAATATCAGTGAGCAGTCCTGTGAGTGGACCTCGTGCCTCCAATACGCACAAGTTTACCTGCACTGCCCAATATAATTTTGCCTGCATGAATGAACAGCATCATGTTTACAAGTGTTTATTTAGTGTAAATCATTCCATGAAAATCGACAAAGCATATCCCACTATCACTGCAGATAAGTTCACTTTTCTTAGTAGCAATTCTCAGAATTCAGTTAGTACTATGAAGAGATCTCACCTTCCATCTAACTACCAGTTCAGGTTTCTTTTAACTGTATTTAACTTGTCTCAGCTAGATAGGAAGCTAAAGATACAAACTCTAACTTTCTCCCAACTCTTTTACCTGAGGATTGGCCACTGACACTGCCAACGAAACTGGTCATAATCCTCCTAAACTGTTTATATTCCTGGAAGCAAACCCCTGTTGTGGTCACATGAACCAAGTCATTCAAACACATTATGACGATACCAACTTTGTCTAAAGCTAATACAGATAATGGTTTTAATTGTTAATTGTAATAAATTAAGGCGACTCAATGTGGCTCAAAGCAACAGAACCTTTACTGCCAATGATAAATAAGCATTTACACTAATAGTGTCAAGACAGAATAACTATGCAACTGAACAACATTCCTCCCTGACCCGGGTTACACACCCTTGTGCTGGATTGGTTCAGCTTCCCACCTCAACACTCCAGAGGGGCCAGGGAACGCCCCCTTAAAGGAACCATGCTACACATTAACCCATCTTTCTTCACTAAACTTTCGGATTCTGCAGCTTTGTTTTCCTCAACCATTTGTTGTCCAGCTGTGGTGACAATGTTGGATCCTATGAGTGAACAATCCTTGAAAATACAATTAAGACACATGCCATTTCCAAAGACAAGCAGCAGCACCCAACCAAGGGATAGTATTTTGAATCATCTGCTGTATATATTTTGCTTCAATTTAATTGAATTATTTTTATCCATGACATTCAGTCAGTAAATTTCATTCAGGTTAAAAACTTAACAATGCTCTGCCCTGTATTCCACTGATATCTTGACTTCTAGAACACAACGTTCATCAAAACAAAAATACGAACATTAAATAAAGGAAAAGGCAAAAGAGACAAGCTGGTGAATAGCCTGTACAATCACTGGTGCAAAAAATATTAAAAAGAGTGACTATTAAACCTACAGCAAGCACACTAACCTTGCTCATGGCTTACTTATGGATAGAAGTTTTTGATTATGAGAAATGTCTTTGATAACTGCATTTTGTTTAGGTACTACTGTTTCTTAACACGGTGGAGTCAGTGATGGGGGCAAGTCAATTAAGAATTTTTGCTAAAAGTAAGGAGGTTGGGATAAATATATTTCTGCATAGAATTATTTAAGGATGAAATGCTTTGCAACATGGATGACTGATTCAGAGTTCATTGCAACCTGTATGGGAAAAAATAGGTAAGATTTGAAGTATGGGAAGATGCAAGGTTATGAGAATGTGATTCCCTGGGATTGGTTTGAGATTGCTCAGTACAGAGCTGACATAAATACGTGGGATGATTTTCTCCTGTGATGATAACCACTTTGGTTCTCTTCTTTAAACTTTCATGGGACCCAGGGGTTGCTCCCAGGTCAGCATTTTTAATTGTCCATCCTTACTTGCCCTTGAGGCAGGACCTCGCAGAGAGCCAGAAAGGTCCAGGCCACTTTTCAGGCCCCCAGTCATAATAAAAAAATGAAGATACATGAACACAAAATAAGGCACCCAAAAAAAAGACAATTTGATTTTTAAAAGTTTAACAAATGGGCTTTTTCTGTGCAAATGCACTAATTATTGAGGAACCAGTTTGTGCAATGTCACTGTTGATACTAAACATGGAGACACCATTCAATGCTCTTGTCCCATAGCTGAACGGTTATAGTTCTTTACCTGCTTCAACACGTTGAAAGTGCGTTCACCTGAAGCCACTGATGCAGGAAAACTGACAAAAATATGCAATGCAATTGTGATATTAGGAAACACTCCAGAGTCCAAGTATTTCTTAAAATAATTGTTTTGGCTTAGGCCTTTTATGCTGAAAAACAATCCATTATAAAGATTTGCTGAGAGCAAATAATATGACAACTTCAGCAATGTGCTAGCCCTGCTGCCTTAACGTATGCACATATTTTCAAACTCCTTCAGGCGCCAGTAGGATAGGCTATGCAGACACTGCCTGATGTACAATATGGAACAGCAAATTGTCTTTTCCTCTATCATTTCCTTAAGTGCATATAGAGTCATAGAGGTTTACAGCATGGAAACAGGCCCTTCGGCCCAACTTGTATGCGCCTCTACTACTACTTCTGGCAGCTTGTTCCAGACACTCACCACCATCTGTGAAGAAATTGCCCCTCTGGACCCTTTTGTACCTCTCCCCACTCACCTAAAACCTATGCTCTCTAGTTTTAGACTCCCCTACCTTTGGGAAAAGATGTTGACTATCTAACTAATCTATGCCCCTCATTATTTTGTAGACCTCTATAAAATCACCCCTATGCCCCAGGGAAAAGAGTCCCAATCTATCCAGTCTCTCCTCATAACGCAAACCATCAAGTCTCGGTAGCATCCTAGTAATTTTTTTCTGCATTCTTTCGAGGTTAATAATATCCTCTCTATAATAGGGTGACACAGTATTCCGAGTGTGGCCTTACCAATGTCCAGTACAACTTCAACAAGACATCCCAACTCCTGTATTCAATGAAACAAGCATTCTGAATGACTTCTTCACCACTCTTTCCACCTGTGACTCTATGTTCAAGGGGCTATGAATCTGTACCCCTCGATTTCTTTGTTCTGTAACTCTTCCCAACATCCTACCGTTAACTGAATAAGTCCTACCCTGGTTTGATCTACCAAAATGCATCACCTCGCATTTACCTAAATTAAACTCCATCTGCTATTCATCAGCCCACTTGCTCAATTGATCAATAAACAAGTTACAAAACTTATCAAATGCCAAAAAATGAACAAGTGTCTAAATAGGAGGCTCTCTTTTGAGCTTGAGGCTCAGGCCAAATAGCCCTCCTGAGCCCCCCTCTGATTGGCCCCACCTTGAGCAAGCGGTGATGTGCTGCCTTCTTGAACCGCTGCACTCCACGTGTTGTAGGTACACCCACAGTTCTGTTAGGGAGGGAGCTCCGGCATTTTGACCCAGTGAGGGTGAAGGAATAGTAATATAGTTCTAAGTCAAGATAGTGAGTGGCTTGGCGGGGAACTTCCAGGTGGTGGCATTTCCAACCCTCTATTGTCCTTCTGGGTCACAGAGGCCATGAGTTTGGAAGATGCTGCTGAGGGAGCCTTGGTGAATTGCTGCAGTGCATCCTGCAGGTGGTACACGCTGATGTCACTGTGCATCAGTGGTGCAGGTAATGGATGTTAGAGGTGGTGGATAAGGTGCCACCAAGAAGGTTGCTTTGCCCTGGATGCTGTTGAGCATCTTGAGTGTTGTTGGAGACACACTCCTCCAGTTAAGTGGAGATTATTTCATCATACTCCTGACTTGTGCCCTGGAGATGAGACAGGGTCTTCAGCATTATTGTTGGAATGTTATCTATCGCCTTTGCAGTATCCAGCACCTTCAATCATTTAAAGGCACGGGCGGCACGGTGGCACAGTGGTTAGCATTGTTGCCTCACAGCGCCAGGGACCTGGGTTCAATTCCGGCCTTGGGTGACTATCTGTGGAGTTTGCACGTTCTCCCCATGTCTGCATGGGTTTCCTCCAGGTGCTCCGGTTTCCTCCCACAGTCCAAAGATGTGCGTGTTAGGTTGATTGGCAATGATAAACTGCCCCAGTGTCAGGGGGACTAGGAGGGTAAATATGTGGGGTTACAGGGATGGGACCTGGGTGGGATTGTTGTCGGTACAGGCTCGATGGGCCAAATGATCTCCTTCTGCACTGTAGATTCTATGATTTCTTGACATCACTTAGAGCGAATCAAGTTTGCTGAAGACTGGCATCTGTGATGCTGGGGTCCTCAGGAGGAAGCAGAGATCCAGTTTTATTACTATTCAACTTTTCTGTGCTGGTTTATAGAACTGTGTTACTTGCTACACTATTTCAAGGACCAAATATCATCTTTCAGTGAGTTGAATACCCCCCAGCAGCAGTTGATGTTTGTTTCGGTGTGCATCCCTGAGAACAGCCCATGGAGCAGAGTCCTATATGACACAGCTGCCTGGGATGAGCCATGACAAATACCACTGTATCTTGCACCAGACCTTCTTTGCAAAGGCACATTCCACAAGGTGTGCACGACCGTCTCTTCCCTCCGCAACCACTTTGAGGGCAACGTGCAGTGGCGCAGAGATTTCAGACGTACATGAAGGATCTGACGCAGTGCCCTTCTCACCATCAGCCAAGCTTGTTTGAAAGTTTTGGTACTGAGGCATTCAGCCAAACGACTGACAGTCCGCTCAGGAAACCATCCGACAGGGTCCACCATCTCCTTTCCATCAGGGCTCGAGGACATCGCATGAAGACCATTGCTTGATCGCTTTGTGGTCAAAGGTGTTTTTCTGAAATAGTTTTTCCACAAGGGACAGGTGATACAATATGGCCCAATTGCTTGGAGCATTCTGCTGCAGTGTGACCAGAACAATCCTTCCAAACAGCGGCGAAACTCAGCATGTAGTGACACTTGGTGTTTGTGTACCAAAGATCTACGCACAGCTGGATTCAGCCACACATAAATGCAGCCTTTAGGATGAGAGTGGCATTGGGTACATTTCTTCCTCCCTTATCCAGAGATTTGTGCATAGTGCCCTTCGGACATGATCCATTTTGGATATCTAGATGAAGTTGATGATAGCTCTGGTGGCTTCTGCAGCACAGGATCAGGGTATGGGCCAGGCCTATACAATATGTGCCGATGGGCACACTCAAACTTGGGGCAGCTACCACCAAGGCGCAACGGGGAAAGGCCACTATGCAAGACCTTTCAACCAATGTACACTAAGGGGCTGGTAACTGTGCAAAGCCCCTATGGTTTAATACCAACCGGATGTAACTGTAACCTCCGAGTGCAACATGACTGATGTATATAGTTTGTAAAGAATTTGACCGTCTGTAATGAAAACAACAAAATATATGCAATGTTCTCATTACTGAACTGAAACACCTCAAGAGTGCGGCTTGATCTATGGAGAAAATGTAAATATCGTTGCACTTTACTACTATAACAATTTGAAATGTTTTGTACTGTATCTTTGGCTAAGATCAAGCGTAGGATCAAGCCTGAGATGAGGTGTAAGCTTGGATTTAGTATGCCTCTCTTATAGTGACCATGAATTGGATTCAATTTGAATTGATCTTTGGAGCAAGCAAGGAGATAGATCAAGGGCTTTCCCTGTTCACTCTGCTCATTGGCTGTGTAACTTTGAGAAAGGAATAAAATAAAAACAACACTAAACATGGATCTGCATTTATCCATTTCAAATTGACTTGAAATTCTATCATGTTGTGATTACTGTCACCAAGGGGTTCCTTTACAATGAGACATTTGGTTAATCCTGTCTCATCGCACATTGTAAGGAGTCCAACGCCGGCATTTCCACATCATTGCACATTACCAGGTCTAGGATAGCCTGTGCTCTGGTTGGCTCTAGAACATGCTGTTCTAAGAAATTGTCCTGGAAACACTCAGTGAGCTTACTTTCCAGGCCAATCGGATTATCCCAATCTGCACGTAGATTAAAGTTACCCATAATTATTGCAGTACCTTTCTTACACACTCCATATATTTCTTCCTGTATGCTCTGCTCTACTGTATAACTACTATTCAGGAGCCTGTAGACTATTCCCCAAGTGACTTCCTCATCTGTACCCAAATTGATTCTACATCTTGCTCTTTCAAGCTAAGGTCTTCTCTCAGCACTCAACGAATGCCATCCTTAATTAACAGAGCTACTCCATCACTTTTTCCTAGCTTCCTGTTGTTCCAAAACGTCAAAAACTCTTCAACATTCAGGTCCCAGCCTTTGTCACCGAGAAGGACAGGGGCAGCAGACACATGGGATCAGCAGCATCTTTAAGTTTTTCTCCAAACCACATATGAATCATAGAATCCCTACAGTGCAGAAAGAGGCCATTTGGCCCATCGAGTCTGCACCAATCACAATCCCACCCAGGCTCCATTCCCGCAACCCCACACATTTACCCTGCCAATCCCCCGTCACTAGGATCAACTGAGCATGGCCAATCAACCTAACCCATACACCTTCGGACTGTGGGAGGAAACCGGAGCACCCGGAGGAAACCCATGCAGACATGGAGAATGTGCAAACTCCACACAGACAGTAACCCGAGGCTAGAATTAAACCCAGTCTCTGGCGCTGTGTGGCAGCAGTGCTAACCACTGTGCCACCATGCTGCCCCTGACTTGAAAATATAATGGTGTTCCTTCACTGTCGCTGGGTCAAAATCCCAGACCTCCTGCCCTAACAGCACCATGGGTGTGCCTACACCAAATGAAGTTCAGCAGTTGAAGGTGGCGGTGGCTCACTGCAACCTTCTCAAGGGCAATTGGGGATGGACAGCAAATGCTGACCTTGTCAGTGACACTCACATTCCAGGAAAAAAATTTAAAAGTTGAACAGATGCAATTAGCTAAATAGAGGGTTACCAAAGGGGCCTGGTAAGCAAATATCCATCCTACACTTTTACCCACCAGTAACAAGCCAGGGTGATAGAATAATAATAATTAGATTAAATTACTTCTGCAAGATGGGATTTGCAGTTTGAGTAGCGGTCATAATTAGCTATTCCGTAAATCCATGCGCATCAGCAATCCAAATGGCTCATAAATCCTTGCATTTTTTACTCTATTAAGTGTGCAAATTCTTGTGTGTAACATTAACACCATTTCCAAAAAAAGGCATGTTTTGGCCAGAGGTTGCATTATTTCACCTCACAAAGGAAGCTTTTATGTTTCTTTTTTTGAAGACTTCACTGAGGCCCCTGAAAGTGGCTTTGCTCAACAGCTAACATTTCAAAGGTATTTGGTCCAGAAAAACACATGATATGAGATTCTTCCAAAACATTGAAAAAAAAAATCAGGATCAGCCTATTTAATTTTATAAGTAACTAGTCAATCTCCCATGGCACTGCCCAGGATGGTGGTGGCGGTGGGTATGCGGAGGGTGCAGTGGAATGGTCAAAGCGCAAGTTTTTCAGTGAAGCCACAGGTATAAAATGTAAAAGGGGGCACAAATACAAATTTTAAAATCTCAGATTATGTCCTTATTTTTTACAAGACAATCCATGGATAAATGCAATCAGGTTATAATAAATGTAATTTATACAAAAGATCCCGAATTCGAAAATAAGAATTTTCAGCTACTGTAAGAATAAATTAAAAAAGACAAAGAAAACAAGAAAGCTCTCCAAAATCTCATTCCTCAAACACAATCCTCATCATCCACAGCCTTGACATGTTGACTCAGACTGAAACTGAGCTCATGTATGGAGACACTTTACACCCCCTCTCGTATTTTACCACCCGTCCTTACTAAATGCTCCAGCGTCACACCTTCATTTCCCTCCTGCATTCCTCTAGTCACTATACCAGAGGCCATCTGTAAGAGATAAGTAAACTGACATCTGGTTTAAGGCATTAGAGCTCTGAAACCTGGTTGAAAGCCTGGGTTTGTTTACTTTTGGACAAGAGCAGGTTCAGAGGGAATTGCATTCAACAGAACAAAATGACTGAACTCCAGGAATATTACAGTTTATCACAACTTTACAAATAAGCTCAAGCTTAGAAGGAGGAACATAGGCAGATTCATGATTTTATGCAGAAGGTAACAAACATGTTATCAAAGGGTCATGAACGAAACCCAGAACATCACCAAACCAGTCTCCCATCCATTGACTCTGTCTACACTTCCCGCCATCTTGGAAAAGCAGCCAGTTTAACCAAGGACCCCATGCACTCCGGGCATACTCTCTTCTACCTTCTTCCATTGGGAAAAAAATGCAAAAGTCTGAGGTCTCCTACCAACCAACTCAAGAACAGCTTCTTCCCTGCTGCCAGACTTTTAAATGGATTGATCTTATATTAAGTTGATCTTCCTCTACACCCCAGCTATGACTGTAACACTACATTCTGCACCCCCTCCTTTCCTTCTCTACGGACGGTATGCTTTGTCTGTATAGGCCACAAGAAACAACACTTTTCACTGTATACTAATACATGTGACAATAATAAATCAAGTCAAATGTTGGACATTTATCCAGGGAGGCTGAGAGTGTGATTAGGAGATTTTTTGTTAGCCCAGCTAGACAAATTGCAAACATTTTTCTGGTCCTGTCTTTCTCATCTATATTGATTTAAATATTCTAATCCAAGTCTATGAAAAGTGTAAGAGGTCTTTGGCAAACAACCTGCTTATAGTTTCACCCACAAGTACACCCTATCTGCTTACACTATGCCTACTAATCCAAAAGGGTATTTCAACATTGTGTGATTTTCCACTATTTTATCTGGAAGCCTCATATATTTTTGGAAAGAAAAACAAAAGAGTGGAAATTAGCAAAGACTGCAGCTGATAACAGGCAGTTCCAGACCAACAACAAATCTAGTTGTTAAACTGCCATTGGACCCAGTACCAACTATCCTGCAATAACACTCATACAATATCTGATCTTATCACTAAAGGGTCTTTATCATTGGAAGTTTTGCAGATCCTCAATCATGTATAACAGCATTAGGTTAGTGAAAACTCAAGCCAATTACCAATTTCTCAATTCACAAATTAAGTGTAATCTGGTGAAACTGTTGAGTTGATCTTTCACTGCTATCAGCTTTGCTTTTTAAAAACATGATTCATTAGTTGTCATCTAAACATCAAAGTACAACAATATTCATTTGCCCATTATCCAAAGACAATGAGGATACAGGTGGGTGGGTGCCAGTTCAAGGGAGCAAATTACAGTGTGTTATGTTCATCCTGGGTGGTTTTATTTAACCAAATGTGTTTTTTTAAATTCATTCATGGGATCTGGGCACCAATGGCTGGGCTAGCATTTATTTCTCATCTCAAATTGCCCTTGAACTTGATAGGCCATTTTTAAGAGTCACCCCATTACTGTAGATCAGGAGTCACACGTAGGCCAGACTAGGTAAAAATGGCAGATTTCCCCTCCTAAAGGACATTAGTGAGTCATATGGCATTTTTATGACAATCAACAATGGTTTAATTAGATTTTTAATTCCATATTTTCATTGCATTACCCTGGGTCTCTGGATTACTATTCCAGTGGCAATTCCAACGCCTCCCCTGAATAAGTCACTTCAATTTACAAAGTGAGAAAACAATTCACACCACCATGTTTCAACCCCTATGCTGCTTCTAATTTATCACACTGCTTCTCCAACATCCAGGACTGGATGAGAAAACATTTCCTCCAAACAAATGTTGGGAAGTCCAAAGCCATTGTTTTCAGCCCGCAGTACAAACTCAGTTCCCTCGCCTCCATTCATCTCCTTTACTGACTGAAGCTGAACCAGATTGTTTGCAATCTATGTTTTATTTGAGTTGAGCTTTGGGCCCCTGTTCCTCTGCATAAAGCATTGAATTATAGAATCATACAGTGCAGAAGAGGTTCTTCTGCCCATTGCATCTGCACCGACATGCGAGGAACACCTGAACTCCCACCCAATCCTATCTACCAGCACTTGGCCCATAGCCTTGAATGTTATCACGTGCCAGGTATTCATCCAGGTACTTTTTAAAGGATGTGAGGCAACGCATCTCCACCACTCTCCCAGGCAGCTACTCCCAACTCATAACACAGCCCATTTCCACTCCCATCTCACTCTTTCTGCTACTAAAACCAATTTCTTTGTTTTACCTCCAGACTCAACTCTTCTAAGGCTCTCTTAGCCAGTCTCCCATCTTCCTCCTCTGCACTTGAGCTCATTCAAAGCTCTGCTATCCATTTCCTAACTTGCAATAAGTCCCACTCACCAATCACTCTGTGCCTGCTAACTTATACTGGCTCACAGTCCAGCAAAGCCTCAATTTTAAAATTCTCATCCTTGGTTTCAAATCCCTCCTTGCCCCTACCCATCTCTAATCTCTTCCAGCCACAGAACCCCTCTGAGATTTCTGCACTCCTCTAAATTTGAACCTAAACAGCGGCTCAGACAGGCAATCTAGGTAGAGACACAGTCGAAAGCTCAGCTCAGAAGCATATAGGACATGGAGCCTGCAAATATGCCAACTGATTCTCAACAGTCACAGGGAGAACTGTGAAGCCAGAAGCTAGCGAATGAAGATGATAACTAGTGAATGAAGGTGGATGCTTGGGCCAAAGACATTTCTTTCCTATATTTCATCGGAGGAAAATTCTGCACACCCACTACTGGATGTTGGACTAGCCGCATGACAAATCTGGGGCAACTGAGGGATGAGCAGAGGTGGTGATGTGTTAGGATTGGTTGCCGCGGTGTACATGCAGCCAGTTAATTCCCACTCTTCCACAACCCTTTCCCCTGTTCCCCTCAACCCCGCAATCAAATCAAAACGTTAGTTGCAAGCACTCAAAGAAGTAGCTGCAGCATTGAAATTGGACAGAGGAAAGCAGAGCACAAGATCAATAAACCATGTGCCTCTGTTCTGAAACACCACACCGCACTGAACCCCCCATCCCTCCCAAAAAACACCAAGTCACCTCTCCTGTAACAACAATTGCTCATACTAACAACAGGAGGCTCCCAAGCATTCTAAGTTGGCCTTTCTCTACACCCTAGCTATGACTGTAACATTACATTCTGCATTTTCTCGTTTCCTTCTCAATGAACGATATGCTCTGTCTGTATAGAGCGCAAGAAACAATATTTTTCGCTGTATGCTAATACGTGACAATAATAAATCAAATCAAATTCCTTCCCTCAACAAAATATCAGTGGTTTCTCTTGAACTCGAGATGATGGACGAATAATCTTACCTAAATTACTGAATTTATTCAAGGCAGGGTTAAGCAGATTTTTGGTAGACACTGGAATCAAAGGTTGGGGGTTGGGTTGGGGGCTGACAGTAGAATTGAGACCACAACCAGTTCAACCATGATCTTATTGATTGGCGGAGGATCGAGGGGCCGAATGGCCTGTTTCCATGGCTCCCCACCCGCCCAAAAGTAAAGACTTTTCGTGGTCTGGCGACAAGTACTAAAAGAAGGATTGTAATGGTTCATTACTGTTCAGTTGAAATCAGTACACTGGAGAAATTGAACCTAGGACCGTGCATTTCTGTACATTGGGGGGGAGAGACGGGTTAATCAGCAACAATGCAGTAAAAAGGTATAAATATTAAAAGTCGAATTGCGTATATTCCTTGCTACAAGTAAAGCAACATCGTGACAGCTTCTTTTGAGCCACAGTGTACCGTTGGTTACTTTATTTGCTCCATACAGATCCCCGTGCAGTTTCTCCAGTAGAGAGTGAATACAAGCTAGGGGCGAGTTTCGCTGGAGGAGAGGACTGTTAATCATTTACCCAAATAATACATCAACCCTCCGTTCCTGCCGGTGCCTCTCTGTTCCCTGTGCTCCAAAACAAACCTTTCCACTGCCCGCGGGGCACTAAACACCAAACCCAAGGTGGAATTAAAACAAGCTCCCTGCAATAGCCCCAGCACAGCTATTTTAAAATGCAAAGTTAAAAATTGGGAACTATGTCCTTCAAACGCCACAGTACCCTCAGAAAAAAAAGTTACTTAGAAAAAATATCCTCTCGCCTGAGCATATTTTGTTTTTTTTTAATCCTTCCCACAACATCCTTCACAAGTAATTCTGGCAAAAAGTTTAAGTTTGTTTTCAATGTTATTTAAACTGCATTTCCCAAATTCCCTTTCAATTGCAAACAATTGTTGGGGAGATACGAGTGCACGCTGATCATTTAAGACCCCAATTATTTATGCACACTTCACATTTCGATTTGAAATTTAAAATAAAAACTTGGGATTTTTCCTCTGCTTTGAAATGGGTCACTGATCAAAACACAAGCAAACAATGAAGGAGCCAACTTTTTTGGCACTTTTTTATGCAGCAATAATGGACATTTTCGAGGGGGGAGGGGGTGCGTTAGTTTCCTAATTTTTTTACCTTTGAGATAGTGAGGGTCTCTCCATGTTCCAGCCCCCCTTTAATGGTGAAGCCCCATGGAGCTCCTCCTTGCAACTGCACATGAATGTGTTGGTAGATGCTGGCTGTCTCTCTGCTGCGCTCCATAATCTCCTCTGATTACTCGCAGTTCCATCACATTCCCATTGATATTTTTTCTTCTTCCCACTAACTGCTACAGTACATCCATTACGGAAATGACATTGACTCGCATCTCCCCCAACACCACCACCACCGCTCCCCTCCCCAACCGCCTCCTCTTAGATTGACATCCAGCCCCGCCAATCACCTCTCCCCGCAAAATGTGAGCACCAAACCAACGCAGCGCAAGGGCGGGACTTGGGAATTTGGGATTTCACTGTTACTTCTTGGGAAGTTAGTGTGTGGTTTTTAACCCGTTACTTGTTTGCAATCCCAAAGACATCTGTGAAATGATTAGTTTCAAAGGGTTCTCGTTCTTACAACCTAGTATAGCCAGATCTCCAGTTTAATAAATGATACAACGTTTCTCTCACTGAATGTGCAGACTTGTTTGTGCTCTGTGTATTTTATACCTATATTTTCCTCTGCATTGTATTTCCTTTGTTTCTATACCATTGGATCATGCAGCACAGAACGAGGCCTTTCATCCCATTGTGTCTGTCCCGGCTGTATGAAAGGGATTAGTTCATTAACCCTGCATCTTTCCCTTTCAAATATATCTAATTCTCTTTTCTGAAATTGAAATTCCGTGCTCATGTTAAATGGGCACCAGTAATTCTCTTTTATTTCACTCTCCAGCTCAGTTTAGCCGATGGGAGTTAGGGAACATCACATCTGAACTGAATCCTGTTTTAATCTACAACACTCTTTGTTCCAACAACATTCACTGGAAAACTGTCAGAGTTGAGGATGCTGAGTGGCTTCTTCTCATTCTTAGCTCAGTGGTGAAATATTGGGTAACTGGGTGACGTATTCATCCATTGAGCTATTAGGGAAGTATAAAATGAAGTAAACTTCTGGCAGTGTCACTACTGGTGGCACAGTGGTTAGCACTGCTGCCTCACAGCGTCAGGGACCCAGGTTTGATTCCCAGGTTAGGTCACTGTCTGTACGGAGTCTCCCCGTGTCTGCGTGGGTTTCCTCCGAGTGCTCCAGTCTCCTCACACAGTCCTAAGATGTGCTGGTTAGGTGAATTGGCCATGCTAAATTCTCACTCAGTGTACCTGAACAGGCGCCGGAATATGGTGATTAGGGGATTTCACAGTAACTGCACTGCAGTGTTAATGTGAGCCTACTTAAGACATGAATAAATAAGCTTTTTTAAAAAATTGTGTGAGTAGTGCAGTGGGCAAAGTCAGCATTCCTCCCCCGAACTTCTGCTCCTGACAAAATGTGGTTGACATGAGATCTCAGTAATTTCCAAAACCATGACAGCAACTTGACGCTTTTCAATGTTTACAAAAGTTTCTGGGTTTAATCTAGTCTGTTAGGTAGTGGAAGCAAAGAGGCAATACACTCTACACAATACACTCTACACAATACACTCTATACAATACAATGACAGAAATATAGACAGTTACATAAAGGAATTTGATGCATCGTGAATTCATTGGATTGGGCTACCATATCTCTTCTCTGTTGTAGCTAGTTTCAAATTCAATAACTCATTTCCAAAAATAACTGTCCATGGGCTAAGAAAGGGGAAAAAGGCCAGCCAACATTCCCACCATGACTGCAAGTTCAATTCGCGGCTTGAGTCACTGTCTGTGTGGAGTTTGCACGTCTTCCCCGTGTCTGCATTGGTTTCCTCTGGGTGCATCGGTTTCCCTCCACAGTCTAAAAAGCATGCTGGTTAGGTGCATTGACTCGAACAGATGCCGGAGTGTGGCAACTAGGGGAATTTCACACTAACTTCATAGCAGCGTTAGTGTAAGCCTTACTTGTGACCAATAAATAAAAACTTAAGCTTATATTTAAGCATGGAGCAAAAATGAATTCTTGAGAAATCAAACTGTGGAAGTCAGGAGAAGGTTCAAGGAAATAGATCATGTCGCATCTGACATAGTTAACTTGGCAATAAGAAAAATTATGTCATATTCATAGAATATAGTTTACAAATGTTTTGTAGGTTAATAAATTACAAATTAGTAAAGAAACCATTTAATTGAAAAATTAACCCAATTAGCATTTGGAAAGTTGAGGACAGATTATTAAACTACCATCAATATGTTTGGTGTATAAAATCTATTGGCCAGTTAGATATTTATCCCTTCCATTTTACTAATGATGGATAATGCTGGAAACACAGCAGGTTAGTTCGCATTTGAGGAGAGAACTGACAACTTAGTGGGTTGAATAGTACAGGACGATGGATGGCTCACCCCCACACCCCCTCAGAAGGAAAGTTGTTGTGGCACCGACCTGCCCCACACTGGCCCACCCCACGGCCATGAAGTGCTACAGTGGCCAAAACAGGGTCAGTGTGTGACTTCAGCCTATCACTAGGGAGGAAGTCCCATCCTTGGGAGTTGCTACTTCATTGGATTGGCTGGCAGTTCCATCAGTCCTGGCAACACCAAAAGTGTATTAGTTGGCACTCCCAGGACTGCAACAAGGAGGCAGACAAAGGCCCAATGGATCCATGGAAACAGGTAAGTATTGGGCAGGGAGGGTTAGGGAGGAGGGGTGGGGGAGGTTGGGTGGTAGTTGTATGTTTAAGGCACAGGCAGGTAGACCCACAATAGGCAATCCCTGAAGACAGAACTCTCCCTTTTCTACCCATCCTTTGAAGATTTTTTAAAATTGGGCTACTCACTCCCGCCCAACAGCTCTTGCCACTTTATTATGGCGTGGGCAATGTATTATCAGCATCAATTGGCTTGGTAACATGCCCTTGATTATCCATTTAATTTGGTGAGCAGGCTGCCAATTTTGGCACCTACCCACCCCCCATATTCTGGGCATGTGCTCAGGGGTGGGTGGGAAGTTGGTGGGATGGGCAACCACCCTATTGTATGTGCCCCCTTGCCATAAGCACACCTGGCGGAGCCACGTAACATGCAGCCCAATGTTTCAGCTGGATACCATTCAAGCAGCATTTTCTGATTTTGTGTCAGATTTCCAGCATGTGCCAATTTTAAATGCTTTTAAAATTATTTTACAATAAAGAAGTTTAGTTCCGTATACCAACTTAAAAAGAAAATTATGGAAACACACAAACACAATAGGTACATCAGGAAAAATGACAAATGGATGTTAGATCCTTGCTAGTTTTATTTTAAACAGTCAAGATGTATTTTCTTTACATTAGTTAGCTGCACAATGAGGAACAGTTTGGCAATATCTCACATCATAGGAGTTGGAGCATCTGCTGTACATTTCAGCAACAGACATACAATGCTTCATAAACAGTTGTTTGAAAGTTTTGCTTTGTGGCTTCATTTCTGGCCATTGGAACTTCCTTGATGAATAGAAGTATCCATCAAAAAATAAGAAAAAAACTGAGGGATGGAGGCAAAAGAGATTGAGAGGAATCTGGATATTTATAAGGAGCAGGGTGCGGAGTTGATTATGATGTATGCTAAAAAATTAAGAAAAGGGCATAAAGGACTGGGAAGAGACAAGGGAAAAAAATCAGGAGTTCTGAAAATCTAAATCTAAATAAAAAATGCTAGACCTGCAGCATGGGCCAAATAGTTAGAAAGGTGAATCAGAGAGGAGAGTTGGAGTGAAAAGCATACAAAGGGGACAATATGGAAAGAGAGAAATTTAAATAATGATAAGCTGACATCTTTTCCTAATATTTTTCTAAAGAAGGAAATCCCCAGGCCCAAATGCTGTCAGTCTCCTGGCACTGTGCCATATGATCCTTCTTTATACAACAGGATTACTGGCAATAATCATTGTTCCATGGCAAATCTATGTGGTAGACTCAATGGAAAACATTGCTGGTGACATTTGGTGACAAACCCTATGATTTTGTCTCTGGATGTAGGCAGGTTGACCTCAAAGCATACCCACATAGACCAGAAATGTTATGCTTTAGTTATTCCTGGCTTGTACAGATCTTCCCCAAACAGTAGAAATTCTGTACTAACTTGCATACACAATCTTTTTGTTGCTGGTAGTTTCCACAATATAATTAGGGTGATTTGACGCTGCTGGAATGAGTACAATTATTGGACTATTTGAACAGAAGTACAACTTGTTAATGTTGAGCCATTATGGCAGTCCATTCTAACACAAGTATACCTTACAATTCAGCCAGGACGATTCCAATTTCCCATACATGACTGAATGAAACTTGCCTTTACTAAAATAAAAGCAAAGTACCACGGATGCTGAAAATCTGAAATACAAACAGAAAATGCTGAAACAACTCATCAGGTCTGGCAGCATCTATGGAGAGAGAAGTTCCAAAAAAGGGTCATATTAGACTCAAAAGGTTAATTCTGTTTCTCTCTCGACAGATGCTGCCAGACCTGCTGAGCTTTATGATTTTTGGTTCTCTCCAAATTTTGCACCCCTGCTGGTGACCCTGTGCACAGAGAATCAGTGATCAGTGGTGATCAGTGACTCGTCGTGTGCCTCAGGGATCAGTGTTGGGACCGCAATTGTTTATGATTTACATAGATGATTTGGAGTTGGGAATCAAGTGCAGTGTGTCAAAATTCGCAGATGACACTAAGGCAGAGCAAAGTATGCAGAGGACGCGGAAAGTCTGTGTGGTGAACCATTGTTGGTTCCCACTAGGTAGTGCTGAGCCATGGTCTGGCCAGTACTATGAGTCTGTATATATGTTACTGTTGGGGTTAGGGTTGGGCTGTTCTACCTGTTAATATAGTTGTTATGGTACACCCCAGTCGGCTCCGCCTCCTGGGAGAGGTATAAAGGTCACTGCTCTGCCTGGTGACCCTTTAGTCTGGGATTGTGTATTGTATATGGTAGCTCTGTTATTGTTGGCAATAAAAGCCTTTATTTCCCGAGTACATCACGCCTCTCGTGTGTTATGTCGCGCATCAGTCTGCAAAGGGATATAGATAGTCTAAGTGAGTGGGCGAGGGTCTGGCAGATGGAGTACAATGTTGGTAAATGTGAGGTCATCTATTTTGGTAGGAATAACAGCAAAATGGACTATTATTTAAATGGTAAAAAATTGCAGCATGCAGCTGTGCAGAGGGACCTGGGTATCCTTGTGCAAGAATCACAAAGAGTTGGTTTGCAGGTGCAGCAAGTAATTAAGAAGGCAAATGGAATTTTGTCCTTCATTGCTAGAGGGATGGAGTTTAAAAACAGTGAGGTTATGTTGCAGCTGCATTAGGTGCTGGTGAGGCCACACCTGGAGTACTGTGTATAGTTTTGGTCTCCTTACTTGAGAAAGGATATACTGGCACTGGAGGGGGTGCAGAGGAGATTCACTAGGTTGGTTCTGGAGTTGAGAGGGTTGGCTTATGAGGAGAGGCTGAATAGACTGGGGCTATACTCATTGGAAATTCAGAAGAATGAGGGGAGATCTTATAGAAACATATAAGATTATGAAGGGAATAGATAAGATAGAAGCAGGGAAGTTGTTTCCACTGGCGGGTGAAACTAGAACTAGGGGGCATGGCCTCAAAATAAGGGGGAGCAGATTTAGGACTGAGTTGAGGAGGAACTTCTTCACACAAAGGGTTGTGAATCTGTGGAATTCCCTGCCCAGAGAAGCAATTGAGGCTATCTCATTGAATGTTTTTAAGGCAAGGATAGATAAATTTTTGAACAGTAAAGGAATTAAGGGTTATGGTGAGTGAGCGGATAAGTGGAGCTGAGTCCGTGAAAAGCTCAGCCATGATCTTCCTGAATGGCGGAGCAGGCTTGAGGGGCCAGATGGCCTACTCCTGCTACTCGTTCTTATGTTCTTATGTTCTTCTGAATCTAGGCTCAAGTTCCATCCCTAAGAAACACTCCAAGCCTGCATGCAGCAAGACCTGGAAAACATTCAGGTTTGAGCTGATAAGTGGTGAGTAACATGTGCACTACTCAAATGTGGGCAATGGTCATCGCCATCAAGAGAGAGTCTAAACACTTTTCCTTAATACAGTACCAGCATTGAAATCTCCCATCATCAACATCCTGGAGAATACTATTGACGGGAAATCTAACTGGACTAGCCAGATAAATAATGTGGCTACAAGTGTAGGTCAGATGCTGGGAATTTGGTGGCGACTAACTTACCTCTGGACTCCCCAAAGTCCTTCCACCACCTACAAGGGACAAGTGAGGTGCATGATAGAATACTCTTCACTTGCCAGATGAGGTTGGCTCCTACAATACTCAAGATTGTCACCACCAAAATGAAATAGCCCGCTTGAATGACACCCCATTCACCACCTTAAGTCTCCACTCTGTCATCTACTGATGTGCCTTGACTGCAGTGTGTACCATCCACAAAATGAGAGTATTTTGTCAATCTTTCATTGACTCCAGGTCAAAATCCCAGAACTCTGTCTCAGAGCACTGTGGGAGCACCTTCACCACACAGCCTGGACTGGTTCAAAAAGCTGGCTCACAATCAAGCTTTTCAAGGACAATTAGGGATGGGAAATAAATGCTGGATTTGCCTGTGACATCTACATCCTCTTAATGAACAAATTTTTAAAAATCAGTAGGGGTCCCAATCAAAGGTAGACTGCACTGCTTAAAGGTAACCTGCATCCTTTAAGGGGAAGTGCATTATGACTGGTCAGATGCCGGAAGCAACATTCCCTGTAATTTTGTTTTGAGTGCATGGGTTATTCCTTTAAGTGCATGGCCCCTTAAATTATTTTGCGTAATAATTTAAAGGGCTCAATTTGTATATATCCTGCTACAGGGACTTTCAGGATGTTACACAGCTTGGAAAGAATATTGGCTGGAGTTGTGCAAAAAGTGAACCAGTTCCAGGAAAAAAATGAGCAATGACACAATATGAAAGAAGGTGGACTGTGAGGTTTTTCAGATACTGTACTGTGGCCTTGTTGGAGGAGGTGAAAAGGAGGACAGATATCCTGCATCTGCAGGGGGAATGAGGCCTTCCTAGCACACTGTCAAAAGGCAGTAGGAGGATATAGTCATGAAGATCAATGCCAGGTGTCATGCCTCAAGGACTTGGATGTACTGCCACAAGAGGTTCATGGCATCACACAAGGTGGTGGTCAGTAAATATATTTTCAAATGTCATATCCCAGTATCTGAACCCCTAGCCTTAGACACTCAGTTTAAAGTTAAAGTTTATTTATTAGTGTCACAAGTAGGCTTATATTAACACTGCATTGAAGTTCTGTGAAAATCCCTTAGTCGCCACACTCTAGTGCCTGTTCGGGTACACTGAGGGAGAATTTAACATGGCCAATGCACCTGATCAGCACATCTTTGAACTGTGGGAGGAAACTCGAGCACCCGGAGGAAACCCACACAGACACAGGAAGAACATGTAGACTCCATACAGTCAGTGTCCCAAGCCAGGAATGAACCCGGGTCCCTGGAACTGTGAGGCAGCAGTGCTAACCACTGTGCCATGGTGCCGCCCTTCCCCACAGTCCATCCCTCATTTACCAATAATATCTATTCATTAGGATTCATACCTAGCATTGATATTGTATCCCACATCCTCACACACTTAACACTGCTGCAAAGCACACACCCACATCTAACAACTAGCACATACTGCAAGCTTTTCAACCATGGCAGCCATATCACACAAACAGATTGATTGACACTCACTGACAGACTTCCCTTTCTCTTGCAGGACATGGTGCCAAACATCAGAGGCAGCAGGAGTTAACCAGAAGAAGACAGAGATACCTGTGTGTCCTAACCCCCATAGTGGAGATAGTGCTGGAGCAGCCATGACTGAGACTGTGGCTGGGCTGAAACCACCAAAGATGGTGGAATGCTTATATTTAATTCTTCATCTCACATCTGAACAACAAAGAACAAAGAACAATACAGCACAGGAACAGGCCCTTCGGCCCTCCAAGCCCGCGCCGCTCCCCGGTCCAGGATTGAATCCTGAATCCAGGATCCCCGCCCAATTTTCCAGCCTATCTACATACTAATATCCTATCCCCGAGCTGTCCCTCACAGCTATGATGCTTTGTTCATCACAACCTATTAACTCACCCCTACCCCCCCATTCCAGACCATGTGATCTCCAGGGAGAGGCGAAAACCCAGAGTGAAAACCCCAGGGCCAATATGGGGGAAAAAAAATCTGGGAAATTCCTCTCCGACCCCCTGAGGCGATCGAAACAAGTCCAGGAGATCACACTGGCCCTGATTGGAAAATGCTTCCCAACCTTATTCATTTCCACTTCCACGAACACCATATGAATTCCCTGCCCCCGAGACAGGTTCCCAACTATCCGCAGTCTCGCTGTGTACTGGCACCAGCAAGATGATCATAGAATGAAGCCTTGAAACAAGAAACAAAGAACAATTAGCCCGCGCCGCTCCCTGGTCCAAACTAGACCACTCTTTTGTATCCCTCCATTCCCACTCCGTTCATATAGCTGTCTAGATAAGTCTTAAACGTTCCCAGTGTGTCCGCCTCCACCACCTTGCCCGGCAACCCATTCCAGGCCCCCACGACCCTCTGTGTAAAATATGTCCTTCTGATATCTGTGTTAAACCTCCCCCCCTTCACCTTGAACCTATGACCCCTCGTGAACGTCACCACCGACCCGGGGAAAAGCTTCCCACCGTTCACCCTATCTATGCCTTTCATAATTTTATACACCTCTATTAAGTCTCCCCTCATCCTCCGTCTTTCCAAGGAGAACAACCCCAGTTTCCCCAATCTCTCCTCATAACCAAGCCCCTCCATACCAGGCAACATCCTGGTAAACCTCCTCTGTACTCTCTCCAAAGCCTCCACGTCCTTCTGGTAGTGTGGCGACCAGAACTGGACGCAGTATTCCAAATGCGGTCGAACCAACGTTCTATACATCTGCAACATCAGACCCCAACTTTTATACTCTATGCCCCGTCCTATAAAGGCAAGCATGCCATATGCCTTCTTCACCACCTTCTCCACCTGTGACGTCACCTTCAAAGATCTGTGGACTTGCACACCCAGGTCCCTCTGCGTCTCTACACCCTTTATGGTTCTTCCATTTATCGTGTAGCTCCTCCCTACATTATTCCCACCAAAATGCATCACTTCGCATTTATCAGGATTGAACTCCATCTGCCATTTCTTTGCCCAAATTTCCAGCCTATCTATATCCTTCTGTAGCCTCTGACAATGTTCCTCACTATCTGCAAGTCCTGCCAGTTTTGTGTCGTCCGCAAACTTACTGATCACCCCAGTTACTCCTTCTTCCAGATCATTTATATAAATCACAAACAGCAGAGGTCCCAATACAGAGCCCTGCGGAACACCACTAGTCACAGGCCTCCAGCCGGAAAAAGACCCTTCCACTACCACCCTCTGTCTTCTATGACCAAGCCAGTTCTCCACCCATCTAGCCACCTCCCCCTTTATCCCATGAGATCCAACCTTTTTCACTAGCCTACCATGAGGGACTTTGTCAAACGCTTTACTAAAGTCCATATAGACAACACCCACGGCCCTTCCTTCGTCAACCATTTTGGTCACTTCTTCAAAAAACACCACCAGGTTAGTGAGACATGGCCTCCCTCTCACAAAACCATGCTGACTATCGTTAATGAGTTTATTCCTTTCTAAATGCGCATACATCCTATCTCTAAGAATCTTCTCCAACAACTTCCCCACCACGGACGTCAAGCTCACCAGCCTATAATTACCCGGGTTATCCTTCCTACCCTTCTTAAATAACGGGACCACATTGGCTATCCTCCAATCCTCTGGGACCTCACCTGCGTCCAGTGACGAGACAAAGATTTGCGTCAGAGGCCCAACGATTTCACCTCTCGTCTCCCTGAGCAGCCTTGGATAGATTCCATCAGGCGCTGGGGATTTGTCAGTCTTTATATTCTCTAACAAACCTAACACTTCCTCCTTTGTAATGGAGATTTTCTCCAACGGTTCAACACTCCCCTCAGAGACACTCTCAGTCAACACATCCCTCTCCTTTGTGAATACCGACGCAAAGTATTCATTTAGGATCTCCCCTATTTCTTTGGGCTCCAAGCATAAGTCCCCACTATTGTCCCTGAGAGGTCCGATTTTTTCCCTAACAACCCTTTTGTTCCTAACGTATGAATAAAATGCCTTGGGATTCTCCTTAATCCTGTCTGCCAAGAACATTTCGTGACCCCTTTTTGCTCTTCTAATCCCCCGTTTGAGTTCTTTCCTACTTTCTTTGTACTCCTCCAGAGTTCCCTCCGTTTTTAGCTGCTTGGACCTAACATACGCCTCTCTTTTCTTTTTGACCAGTCCCTCAATTTCCCTGGTTATCCACGGTTCTCTAATCCTACCCTTCCTATCCTTCTTTTTTACAGGCACATGCTTGTCCTGTAGCCCTAACAGCCGTTCCTTAAAAGACTGCCACATACCAGATGTGGATTTACCCTCAAACAGCCTGACTTCCTCTTCATCCCATAATTTATTTCAACTACAGATTATGTATGCATGCAGGTGTTACTATACCCTACTTGCTTCACCATAACCTTATTCTTGTACTTTTTCCTTTCAACTTCCTAAGAGGTTCAGCCTGGTTAGACAGACTGAGAAGAGAGTGATGATAAAAAACCAGCACTCACCCTTGATTTACACTTGCAGCCACCAGCTCAAATATTGATACTCTGGACAGGATTTTGCATTTTGGGTTGAGATCTTGACATTGCGGTCAAATGGGCGTCCTGCCCACACTGTATGCGAATGATTTTCCCTGCATGGGCCAACTAATGGCCAGAGGGCTTGCTCACCCATCCAATTAAGGCTCATGAAGTTGGAGACCGACCATTATGGCAGAAGCTTCAGTCTGCCATTTCAGGTAAGTGAAAGAGAAAGAGGTTGTCTTCATCTTGAGGTGCTGTCTCAGTATCATTAAAATCTTTTCAATTAAAAAATGGCGACAGCAGCCAGGGCTCCACTGTGGAGGGATTTGGGGGCAACCTGCAGCTGCAATTGTGGTCAGGTAGGCAGGAAGGGCCTCAAAGCCTGCTTGGAGTGCTGACTCCCCAGGTCTGCTTCTGAAAGGCCACCTCCAAGCAACTGGCATATTTCCTGATACCTCTCTAAATGGCTAGTTAACAGGATGATAAAGGATAACTAGCACACAGGCTGGCAGTGTGAATTTTCCTGCCGACCCGCCTCTGTTCTTGCAATTTTGCCCAATGTGTATGTTAGAAGATAAATTAGAGGTGGGTTCTGCACGCATCGAGATACCAGGTACAAGTGGGCCGTGGATAGGGTTAAGGGCAAGACAGAGCAGGTGTCGGCTCACCACAGGAGGATATGTCACTGATATGCTTCTGCAAAGGCCCCAAATGAGAAATTCAATGGGGAAGCCTACAGACGAGTAGAAATAGATGTGCACCTCTAAATGCTTTGTGCATCAGGAAGCTAGAGAAAGCCTGCACTCGTTGTCATGGAGCATGGAGGAGTCCAGCATCAACTTGACACAGGGCTTTGTGAAGAGCTTGTAGCCTATATTTTATCACAAGGAAATGGTAGTCAACCCTGTTTGCACAGGTGGAAACCCAACCATGATGCAGTGTCTGATGGTCGATGTCACAGCCTGCATTACAACAAAGGCAACAGCACCCAATGTCTGGCTGTTAAGTGGAAGTTCAGATTGCTGTCATGCAGAGTCAGTTTGTGGTTGTGCAAGCTCAGACTAACATAGCAGTGGGTCACAACAGGCTTGCATGATATCACAGCAATCCAGCAGTCTGTCCTCTTACAGATTATTAGGATCATTGAAACTCTGCCCGAGGGAAGTGGCAGTGACTCCATGTAACACAAACCTGTTGTCTTCTCTGAGGAAAGCAGTATGCGGTCTCCACCACTGCTATTCCATTCCTGCCCCTTATACCACCTCTCTGCCTGACAGCCCAGACTGCTGCCATCCTTGGTGATATGGTGCATTTGGAGCCAAAGCTAGTTGAGATTGTCCTGCAAGGCTATCTGCAGTCTCGCTACTTATAGCCTTCCACTAGCCATGCTGCAGCAACTGGAAAAGGATCACTTTGACAAGTCAAAGGACATGCAAGACGGGCACCAAGAGAATGCAAAGAGGTGACTCGCTGACTTTTGGATGCAATGCGGCAAGATTTCATTTATAAATTTGTTTTGGAATGTTTATTTTATGGTGACCTTGATTTTTGCATTTTCACCAAGCAGACACTGCAATGGCATCAGTTGATGAATGGGGAATTAGGGTTGAGGTTACTGGTACTAAATATACCCTTGTAGGGCTGGTAGTTTTTCAGTGCCTCATTCTTCCCTTTTGAGTGGACAGTGAGCATTTGCAGGTTATCCAATTGTGAAGCCCACACAGTCGATCATGATCCTGTTCTCACCTAGTGCGCATCTTTATGTTTAATACTTTCACGTGAGTTCGGCCTCACTGGCTCAGCCAGCATTTATTGCTTATCCCTAAATACCCTTCAGAAGGTAGTGGTGAACCGCCCTCTTGAACCACTGCAGTCCATGTTGTGTAGGTGCTATTAGGGAGGAAATACACAGATTTTGACCCAGCAATAGTGAAGCAAAGATGATATAGTTCCAAGTTAGAATTGTGTGTTGTTCAGATGGGAACTTGCAGATGGTGGTGTTCCCATACATCTGCTGTCCTTGTCCTTCTAGGTGGTAGGGATTTGGAAGGTGCTGTTTGTTTTGGAATGTTTATTTTATGGTGACCTTGATTTTTGCATTTTCACCAAGCAGACACTGCAATGGCATCAGTTGATGAATGGGGAATTAGGGCTGAAATGTGAGTTGTGAGTTGTGAGTTGTGAGTTGCTGCCGTGCATCTTTTAGATGGTATGCGCTGTAACCACTGTGCGTCGGTTGTGGAGGGAGTGGATGTTGAATGTTGCGGTTGAGGTGGCAATCAAATGGGCTGCTTTGACCTAGATGGGGTCAAGTTTCTTGAGTGTTGTTGGAGCTGCAGTTATCCAGGCAAGTGGAAAATATTCCATCACAGTCTTGACTTGTACCTTGCAGATGGTGGACAAGCTTTGAGGAGTCAGGTAAGTTACGCGCTGCAGAATTCCCAGCTTTGTAGCTGCTCATGTGGCCCCAATATTTATATGACTGGTCCAGTTCAATTTCTGGTCAATGATAACCTCCAGGGGTTAGAACCATTTTGTTTTTAATAAAGAATCTTGTGCCTCCCTAACCTGTTGTCCCTTGATTCATTCAAAGGTAGTAGTCATAAAGGGATAGCCTGTTGGAATACTGGCACCTTGGGGTAGTATAATACTGCTCCCATAATTGTCTGTATTGATCATTTTAAAATCAGCTGTGCCATCAGGCAGGGATATGAAATGGAATGACAAGTCTCAGGAATTACAGAGTACAAATATTCATGGCAGATTGCAGCATGGTAGAGATCAGATTGTTTACCTGCTTCTTATGTTCGGTACAATGGGGCAGGAAACCAAACATAGGAAGAACTTGCAAAATAAATAAGGAAGATCAATACTTTTTTTTACATAGCCTGGTTTGAATTGGATCACAACTATCATTGCTACTCTTCAGTGTTGTGCTATAGCCACTTCATTTCTTTCAATATACCATGTCAGCAATCCCAGCCCACCAAACATTTCAGGGTTGATATCAAAGTCCTGCTTGGTGAACTGAATCTAACATTTATAGTGCGCTGTATTGACAAACACTATCGTTCAAAATGCGTAAATGGAATAAAACCCAATTCATGATGCTGGAGAGAAAAGATAAGAATTATAATCCTACCTTAAACATAACACACACCCCTAAACACTAAAATCGCCAGAAGGATGACAAGAGGATTCTCAGGAAGTACTCAAGGTTTCCCTCAAGACTTGTTTATGACTCATTTTTCCTGTATTTAGTAAACGTTCCACTTCTCCTTTACTAACTTCTTGAACAGATGGTTGTTTGGATGATGAGGTAATTATATGTGACATTTTTTTAATATATGCCTGTGCTGAGTTGTAATTGCACTGTTCATTCTGGGAAGATTTCAAAGTATATTTTATCCACATTTTGCGGACCCATGGCTTTGGCCAAATCACGGGATATTGGAGTTTTACATGACTTAGCGAAGCAGTAAAATTCAGGTTAATTAGTCCATAGAAACATTGAACAACCAAATTGCTCTGCACAGTGGGTTTTGTACTGGTGTTCATGCAGGGATGTGTGAAGCGATTCATTTTGGTAAGATGATTGAGGAGGGGCAATATACATTAAATGAACAGTATGATGACGGGGAGATGCCGGCATTGGACTGGGGTGGGCACAGTAAGAAGTCTCACAACATCAGGTTAAAGTGCAATAGGTTTATTTGGAACCACAAGCTTTCGGAGCGCTGCTCCTTCATCAGGTGTGTGGAGAGGTAAGTTCACAAACACAAAATATATCGACAAAAACACAATTGCAAGATAATTACAGATTGGAATGTGATGAATGGTTGGAATGTGAGTCTTCACAGTTAATCAAGCCTTTACAGGTACAGACAATGCAAGTAGAGAGAGGGGTAATAACAGGTTAAAGAGGTGTGAATTTTCTCAAGCCAGGACAGTTAGAACTAACTACTAACTGTTCTACTTTAACCTGGTGTTGTGAGACTCCTTACTGTGCCCACCCCAGTCCAATGCTAGCATCTCCACATCATACTGTACTCTAGTGAAGACAGATGAAAAGTAAAAGGGCCTTAGCCATGCCCTCTGCCTCCACTACAAATGCTACTTTCAGTTCCTAATCAGACTCGTCCTTCCTTTCACTACCCATATGTTTATAGATTTGTGTTACCTACTAAACTATTCTCATGTATTCTCCTATCTCCTGGTACTTCCTTTCGCTGTTCCTTGTACTTTTTGAATTCAGATTGCTTCATTACTGAATTATGAACCTGATCTTTACCATAGGCCTTCATTATCAATTTCATTCCATATCTTTTGTCATCTGATGAGCTCAGCTTTCCATGCCTTGCATTCCCCCTTGTGGGGATTTGTTTAATTCGAACCTAAAAATTTACTGTTTACCTCCCAATCTTTGATCGCAATCCACCTCGGTCAGATCCCATTTAGAGTCATTAAAATTAGCTCCTTTCCAGTTAAGTGTTTTCATATTTGATTTTTTTCCTTGTGCCTTTCCATAACTACTCTAAACTTAATGGAACTATTATCACCATTACTCAAATAGTGGTAACCACTGAAACATGCTTATTTAATCCACTTTATTCCCCAGGACTAGATCCTGCACTTCCTTCCTCATTTGAATGCAAACAGATTATCAAGATAATTCTCAACACATTATAGGAATTTTTTTGCCTTCTTGCTATTTTGCAATCTCTGTATTCAGATACAGCACCAATTATCACTACTCTAAATCTTGTATCTTCCTGTAATTTGCCTGCAAATCTCCTTTATGCTATTTTAAATGTAATAGTTCTTATATTGCTCCTTAATTCTAATTCTTTAAACTGTTAAAATTTAAACTCTGAAATTCATTATCTCTTTCAAGTGCTGTGACCATGAGCACGATTTTCCGGCCGTGTTCGCCCCGAAATTGGAAAATTCTGCTTGAGGTCAACAGACTTTTCCCTGGTCCACCCCACACCCACTCCGATTTCCATGGCGGGTGGGACGGGAAAATTCGACCCAATAATTCTGGTCAATACTGCCATATCCTCTTTTTTTCCTTCCCTATCTAGGTGGAATCTTACCAAAAAGTGGCAGGATCTGACTGAAAACCTACGTGTTTCTCTCCAGAACCTATGGCAGTTTGTCAAAAAAAAAGGGGGGCATGTTACATGTTGTCATTTTGAGAGGTGCGGCCTAAACATGCCGGTAAAGCCAGCTAAACAGAGATTGGGCCACCATTTTTAAAGGGCGTCCCAATCAGACTAAGAAATAACCTCAGCCCATCACAGAGGTCTCAAAGGCTCCCCTACGCCTTGCAACAAATGGCGGCATCTCTCTGACTCTCTTCCCCCCCTCTCCACCCAACAGTCATCACTGGCATCTCTAACCCCCCCCCCCAACACAAACACATGCCTCCCCCCAATGAGGCCAGCCTAGCATCCGCCCCTGGCACTACCTGCTGGCACACGTTGGCAACCTAGCAGTGCCAACCTGTAGCAGGGGCAGTGCCAGGGCACAGTGCCTGATCGTGTCCCTCTCCCTCAGGGGCTATATTAATATTTATGCCTCAGAGGGATCCCACAACAGGTTCATGCCTGGGTCATGTCATCTGTTGTTACATCGACAATGTTTGAAAATATGTCATGGGTGAATATATGGAAGGAGGGGCCTGTTAATTATATTAAAATATATGTAAAATCATTAAAATGAGGTTGTTGGCCTTTTTGTGGGCATATACCTTGCTCCGTCACCAGTGAGGGGTGGAGAAAATTGTGGAATGTGAGTTTTCCAGATGGAGTTACATTTCCAGATTTTCTCCGGATTTTCAGCTCGTGTTGCTGTTCTCTCTGACGGTGAACACGGACTGAAAATTGCCCCCATTGTTGTATTGAATATTGAGATCCGCTTCTTCCCATCCCAGTGCCTAAACATAGGTCTAATACTCAGCAACAACCTTACTTTTAAAAGCAGGACCAATGCGACCAGGATTTCCAGATTCTTTGGCCGAGGTCAGGCAGATCGTGATCCTCTGCTCACAAATACCCGCTTCCTTAACTTCAAACAGAGTTACTCCTGTCCATCCATGCCTTGCATCTCCCTGATAGCCTGCTGATCTCTCTCTGATGTTCTCTATGTGTAACAATTTCAGTGCTGGCAATTGCCAAGGAGAGAGTAGGTACAACCAATATTTATTTAAATCCACACAATCAATAATCACCCACCCAACCAATGATAAGTTATCTTACAGGAAAATACTAGAATTCAAGTCCAATATAAGACCTTAACTTAACTTTGCGTGACTGGCAAGTACCCAAGCAGATATTAGCCTTTATCTGTGTGTTGGTCTTGGTCGTCCTCTGCATAGTCTGGTCCTTTGGTCTGGTCTGGCACTCTGGCTCTGATCTTCCTCCCTTCTCGGGTGTGGTGGCTCTCCTCGTGCTTGTTGTCGCTGGCGATGGTCACCGTTGTTGTAGCCCGTTCATGGGGTCAGAGAGAGAGAGATCCTGGTTGCGCAGCACCCTTTATACCCCGTTGGGTTTCACGCCCTTTTTTGGCTATTGCCAATCAATCGATCAGGACGTGATCACCTTGATTGTTAAGAGTCCAATCAGGTGCTGCCACACTGATCCCTGGGTGTGTCCCCAACGGCCATGTCTGTAGGTGCTGGAGGCACATAGGTCACATACCTCCCTCCTAAATAAGGGGTCACAGTGCCCTTACGTCTGGTAAAAAAACCCAGTGTGACCAGAAAGTCTCTTTCATCCTGGAGATGAAACAACCCAGTGTGACCATAAAGTCCCTTTCATCCTAGAGATGACCCATATCCTCTTTATTCACTCGTCAGGGTTGCAGCCTGTTTGTCTCTGTCTTTATACTGCAGCCTGTCATTTTAGTTCTTGCCCAATAATCCCAGAGTGCTTTGCAAATCGCCATTTTAGATGGCCCGTTTGGCCACAATGACAAAAATAAAATTATCTGTGTGATAACAAAATAATTTACATACTTTTCTGCTCATGCAATTGATACGAGATGGCTTGTGTGGAGTGGTACAACTGAGGAGGGCCTAGACTGTATATTTGGTCTATGCTGAAGTAACTGATTTGAGCTGGGAAATAGTGATTGGTTTCAGTATCATGGATTAGGAAAGGGATACGTTATACTGGGTCACACTTACTGATAGTATATAAATGTCAGATGCGAATGTGATTGGGCTTGGTTGTGCTGTCCTCTCATTGAATTGCCTTTCAACAAAGCCTATATTCTGATGGAATATTGAGCAAAAACATTGAGTGTCAAAATATGGGATTCATATCCTCAACAATTATTGATTGGAAATAGAAGAATAGTTGGTAAAAGAGGAAGCCTAGACTCTCCAACAATTATCTGAACATTGGAATATATAGCCTGAGAAAATCTTTATTCAAAATATCTCTGCAATTATGTGCCAGAAGCCTGTGACCTTAGAACAGATACAGAAGTTATTGGAACTGCCTCTTGCTCCAGCATACACTGAACAGTAAAGGAGGCCTCTCCATTGTGTTTTCATTTATTAGTCACAAGTAGGCTTACATTCACACTTAAGTTACTGTGAAAATCCCCGAGTTGCCACACTCTAGCACGTGTTTGGGTACACTGAGGAAGAATTTAGCATGGCCTATGCACCTAACCAGCACGTCTTTGGACTGTGGGAGGAAATCCACGCAGACACAGGGAGAACGTGCAAACTCCATACAGACAATGACCCAAGCCAGGAATCGAACCCAGGTCCTTGGCGCTGTGAGGCAGCAGTGCTAACCACTGTGCCACCCATTAGTTTTTGAGGAGGATGGCATTGAATTTGTCATAATTCCTGACACACATCTTCAGAGTCTTTGCAACGTTTTGATGTTCTTCATGCACTTGTCATTTCATGTCAGAACTCCCGGTATCAACATCTTAATTCTCAACAGGCAGTGTCTGAGATCGCCTAAGTCTTCACTCTGATGCATAATGTTCCAACTCCGTTACTTCATTCTCTGGCTTCCTAGTGCATTGTGAATCACCCTATGTTTAAGCCTCATATAGGTTTTCTGTCTTACCCTGAGTTAATAGGTTTGGGCTGAACCAATCTGGGATGAAAGATGCCAGTAACAGAATTCATAACGGATTGGGTGAATTGCTACTGGCAGTGACAGATGCTGAAAGTTCTAGCATTGGTTTATTTTCTCTGCAACGTTGTCCTTGTTTCCAGCCTTGGTGGAGATAATCAAAATGAAAAAATGAAATTAGTTTTCTGCCATCCACTTTTTGTTCCTGTAAGGCTCATTTCAGAGTTTCGTCAGATTTATGAAGCAGTGGTGGATGTTTATTCTTTCTCTTTCATTCTTCCTTCCATGGTAGGCCAGCAACAGTGAGTTGGAAGGTGTTAATGAAGGTATTACTCTCTTTTCAAGCAGAGTCATTGTGCTGGCATCAATACAATTCTGTCAAAGTCAATTTATGAGAAAGGTTCAGGTCTGGGCTCAGTAGACATTAGACACACAAACAGAATGTCATTTAAACAGGTGCTTGGCTTCAACACGAATGCCTCCTCCATTTCAAGGAGTCCATTAGTACAGTCCTTGCTACAAGCGATCACAACCGTCTGATTTGGATGTCATGCTGCATAGGAATAAGAGGTTAGGATCATGCATGAAAAAAAGTTTTAGTTCCAAAGGACTGTCATAGTAATGATAGTAAGAAGTCTCACTTCTCTTGTGAGACTTTTTACTGTGTTTACCCCAGTCCAACGCCGGCATCTCCACATCATAGTAATGATAAGCAGCAGTAATCATGGGGTATAAGGAAAGGACAAGATGGTATTATACATGTGCATTTCTGAAAATTTTGTGTATTGTAACTTCACATACGGAGAAATATACAATAAAGGGGATAGAAAAGAGAATGTTTATAACAATGAATAACTTAACAGTAAAAAGAACCACAGAAATCAATATCCGTTCACATGATTTCCAGAAAGTCCAAACCTGGAAGGGGTTCCTTCATGAAGAAGTTTCAATTCAGGCAGGTTTCTGGCTCAAAGCTGAAGTGCATAATTCCATTAAAGATGATGACAGTGCAGTGAGATGAGATTGATACTCAGATACTTGGTCTGTTAGTCAGGTGATGACCAATGCATTTCAGATACATAAACTCCGAAGAGTACAGAGAAGGTTCACCAGGTTGATACTGGAGATGAGGGGGTTAGCTTATGAGGAGAGATTGAGTAGATTGGGCCTGTACTCGTTGGAGTTTAGAAGGCTGAGGGGTGATCTTATAGAGATATATAAGATAATGAAGGGGCTAGGCAGGGTAGAGGCAGAGGGATTCTATCCACTTAGAAAGGAAACAAGAACTAGAGGACACAGCCTCAAAATAAGGGGGAGTCAGTTTCGAACAGAGTTGAGGAGGAACTTCTTCTCTCAGAGGGTAGTGAATCTCTGGAATTCTCTGCCCATTGAAGCAGTGGAGGCTACCTCGTTAAATATGTTTAAGTCACAGGTAGATAGATTTCTGATCAATAAGGGAATTAAGGGTTATGGGAGCGGGCGGGTAAGTGGAACTAAACCACTATCAGATCAGCCATGATCTTATTGAATGGCGGGGCAGGCTCGAGGGGCTAGATGGCCTACTCCTGCTCCTATTTCTTATATTCTTATGTTCCTTAAGAGGCTCAGACCTGTAGTAGCCATTTTAATGTTCGCAGATTGGAGTCAATTCAGCACACTGAGGCTAGATAAGTAATATTAAAAGCTGTCAAAGAGCGAGAAGCTTAGGTCTTGGAATTTTGTCCATTAATGAGTAAGATGTAATTTAACAAACAGTTTTGTGCTTCTGACCAAAATCCATTGTTTACCTTAATTTGAAGACAGGAGATAAATACTGGCATTTAAGCACTTGTGCAGGTATAATGAATTTCAATGGTTCCACCTGTTATAGCCCAGGATGAGCAAACAAGTTGTCCTCTGGTCCACTGGTTTCATGAATTATAGTGTGTTCTTACAATGAAGTGTGAGATTCCACAAGGGTGAAACACTTTTGTTCTTGTAACTGTGGTTGGAAATATTCAGAAACTGTGACCACTCGAGTGATTCATGTGACCAGTTTTTGCTGAATCTTTTGGTTCAGCAAAGACAATTTTAAAATACATTGTAATTCTGCCAATGCAAGGTGGCCACTGATACAGAAGATAGAGGGTGGTTGTAGAGGGTTGTTTTTCAAGCTGGAGGCCTGTGACCAGTGGTGTGCCTCAGGGATCGGTGCTGGGTCCACTGTTATTTGTCATTTATATTCATGATTTGAATGAGAATTTAAGAGGTATGGTTAGTAAGTTTGCAGATGACACCAAGATTAGTGGCATAATGGACAGTGAAGAAGATTATCTAAGATTGCAACGGGATCTTGATCAATTGGGCCAGTGGGCTGATGAATGGCAGATGGAGTTTAATTTAGATAAATGCAAGGTGATGTATTTTGGTAGATTGAACCAGGGCAAGATTACTCAGTTAATGGTAGGGCATTGGGGAGAGTTATAGAACAAAGAGACCTAGGTGTACATCTTCATAACTCCTTGAAAGTGGAATCACAGGAGGACAGAGTGGTGAAGAAGGCATTTGGCACGCATGGTTTCAGAACACTGAATACAGGATTTGGGACGACTTGTTGAGGTTGTACAAGACATTGGTAAGGCCACACTTGGAATACTGTGTACAGTTCTGGTCACCCAATTACAGAAAGGATATTATTAAACTAGAAAGAGTACAGAAAAGATTTACTAGGATGCTATCGGGACTTGATGGTTTGAGCTATAAGGAGAGGTTGGATAGACTGGGACTTTTTGCCCTGGAGCAGAGGAGGCTTAGGGGTGATCTTATAGAGGTCTATAAAATAATGAGGGGCATAGATATGGTAGATCGTCAACATTTTTTCCCAAAGGTAGGGAAGTCTAAAACTAGAGGGCATAGGTTTAAGGTGAGAGGGGAGAGATACAAAAGGGTCCAGAGGGGCAACTTTTTCACACAGAGGGCGGTGAGTGTCTGGAAAAGCTGCCAGAGGCAGTAGTAAAGACGGTTACAATTTTGTCTTTTAAAAAGCATTTAGACAGTTACATGGGTAGGATGGATATAGAGTGATATGGGCCAAACGCAGGCAATTGAGACTAGCTTAATGGTAAAAATTGGGCGGCATGAACAAGTTGGGCCAAAGGGCCTATTTCCATACTGTAAACCTCTATGACCTGTCTGTGCATGTGCTCTTGACCCCGCATGTCCAGAATCCTATATTGTCATTTGCAGGAGCCACAGTGCCGGTTGGAAGTCATTCACTCAATTTCTGAGCTCTGTGGTGAGTGGGCAGTTGAGGCAGGGCCTCCCCCTAGATTCCAGGGATGTGCTCTGCTGCACTTTGCCCTCTATAAAGATGACAGCCACCCATGCACATTGTTGGCAGAAAATGCAGCCTCTTAAATAAGCAAGAATAAAAAGTTTGATTTTCACAGTTTATGATTCATTTTATACCTTAGGGATATGTCAGTATTGTATTTTTTCTGAGTGGTCTCCTGTTATCCCTCTTTGACAGTGATTATTGTTTACATTTGTTATCTCACAGGGAAAGCATGAAAGGTACGAGGCTTAACTGAGTAGAGAGCAAGGCAAGAGATCGTGAAAGGATTTATTGCATCATGCAGATAGACTTTTATTCTCTTTATTGGAAGATGTTGGTGATGATCTCCAGTCTGATATGACATATTCTTGGCAGCATAGTGTATAAGCCCACCTCTTTTCTCCTTGGGATTCATCGTTAAGAGCAGGGATTTAATCTCCAGCATTCTTTTGCTTCTTTTCACCTCTGTACTTAGAAGACCTAATTCTTTTGTAGAGATCAAACTTATGAAGAGTGCAGCCAATCATCACATTTCTGAAAATCCTTGTTGTGTTATACCGCAGAGCTCCTTCTGACTTGTCCAGGCACCAGGGCAGGACTTGGGAATTTCAATGGTCTGTTCCACATTGATCCTGGTATCTTTCAATGTCTCAGTAAACCTGTGATTCTGAAAAGATGTCATTGGCCAAGTCTGAACTGGCTACTTCTAATCTCTTATCAGCCATCCTGTCACATTGCCTTGGCTGAATTGTGTCGGTATCCTGGGATTAAACAAGTAATGATTACCTCCTGGAAAGCATGCACTGAGCTGCAAAAATAAATGGCTACTCTCACTACCTGAATTCCCAGCAAACATTGTCCCTGTTTATGGAGGTTCATATTGGTGGGCTCTTAAGATGATACCTTACAGCAACATGGGTAACATCAATGGCACCATGCTCTTCTAGAAATTCAACTACTCAAGAAGTTGATGTGGTTATTTCTATTTTGATTTGCTGAATCCATGTGGAATTGCATGAACTCAGAGGCAAGCCTTCTTAATGTATCTAATGCTGTAATAAGAGGCTGACTGACTGATGTGACGAATATCATCAGAGGCTGTCTGGAAAGACCTAGGTGCACAGAAGTTAAATGCTTTGTCACCTTTACAGCCACAAACAGTGACTCCAGGAGGCTACAAACCAGTTTACATGTTACCGTTAGTGTTAAGAGGAAAATGCAGCCTCTTAACACTAAAGAAAAATGGTCCTCCACAGTCCATGGACAGTGACATGGGAACCTGCAGGTGTTGCCTGCCTGCAACATATTGCACTCATGTATCTGACTTCCATTCTTTCATGTTCCAAATCCTTGACATCCTTCTCCTTAAAGAACAGGAACAATGGATTTTCACATTGCAGAGCTCCTTTTAATCCCTCAGTAAGCTTTACAAAGTACCTCACAAATGCTCAGAACTTGAATCTTCAAAGTAATGGCAATAATTCTCAGAAAAACTGTGTTGCAGATTCACATGACTTTCAGGTGCCTCTGAGCTTTAGGGAAATTACACAATCTCAGGGCACTGCTATCTGGTGTCCAGTCGGTGCTTTTCCTTCAAACTGACAGCTGAGCGTTCCTCAAGCATCTTACAACAGGTACAGAGCAACTTCCCAAAATGTGCCTAGCACTAATTTAATGGACATTATACAAGCCCTCGGATAAACATTATTCTTACGTTTATGTACCTGACCCTCTGCAGAAAGTGCACTAACCTCTTTGAGACCTTGATGGAGGAAATGCGGAATGTCATCCATGTACAGGAGGCCAGGTGGCTCCCCTGGCAAACTTTGCAGAGACACTGGGAGCAGGTAGCTGTGGTAGTCAATGCCACATGTCTACACCAAGAGTCAGGATGCAGTGTCACAAGCTGTTCACAAGAGTGATCAAGGTCAATTAATATATCCACAGATGCCATATTCCATCAACTGCCCCACAGTCTTTCACGCCTACCAACAATGTCTGTCCATACAACTCATACCAACCATTCAGAATTAGTGGGTGAGTGATGTGACTATGATGCATTAAGCAGTGCGTGAGGGTAACTAAGGAGGTTAGGGCTGGCACCAACCTGAAAGAAAATGTTGCCAAGATGGTGTTAGCCAGAAAATTGGAAACATTTTAGAAACCAGTAAGCATATTAAAACAAATAAAGAGGGGGGACCCAATTATTTACAATCTATCTGGATATTGAATGAAGACACTGAGTGTGTTGCAGCTACATTTGCTGACTAATACAAAGCTAAGTGAGAAAGCAAATTATTAAGAGGACACAGACAATTTTCAACTCAACTAAATATCAGTTTTAAGTAGAAGGATTTTGTTCCTTCGAATATGCAAAATGGCCTATGCTATTTTGCCACCTGGAGGTTGTCTGTTGTACTGTTTTAATAATATTCTCTGCAGTTCTCCAGAAGGTTGTGGATGCCCCATCATTGAATGTATTTACGGCTAAAATAAAGAGATTTTTGGTCTCTCAAGAAATGAAGAGATATCGGGAGTAGGTGCAAAAGTGAAGGTGAAGTCCAAGATCAGCCATGATCATGTTGAATGACAGCGCAGGCTTGATTTGATTTGATTTATTATTGTCACATGTATTAGCATACAATGAAAAGTGTTGTTTCTTGCACACTATACAGACAAAGCATGCCGTTCATAGAGAAGGAAATGTAGTGTTACAGTCACAGCTGGGGTGTAGAGAAAGATCAACTTAATGCAAGGTAGGTCCACGGTGCAGAAGGTGAAGTCGCATGGGATCAGAGGTAAGCTGGCTAGGTGGATACAAAACTGGCTCGGTCAAAGAAGACAGAGAGTAGCAGTGGAAGGGTGCGTTTCTGAATGGAGGGCTGTGCTGGGACCTTTGTGGTTTGTAATATATATAAATGATTTAGAGGAAAATGTAACTGGATTGATTAATAAGTTTGCGGACGACACAAAGATTGGTGGATTTGTGGATAGCGATGAGGACCATCAGAGGATACAGCAGGATATAGATCAGTTGAAGACTTGGGCGGAGAGATGGCAGATGGAGTTTAGTCCGAACAAATGTGAGGTAATGCATTTTGGAAGGTCTAATACAGATAGGAAATACACAATAAATGGCAGAACCCTTAAGAGTATTGGTCGGCAAAGGGATCTGGGTGTACAGATACACAGGTCACTGAAAGTGGCAATGCAGGTGGAGAAGGTAGTCAAGAAGGCATATGGCACGCTTGCCTTCATCGGCCGGGGCATTGAGTTTAAAAATTGGCAAGTCATGTTGCAGCTTTATAGAACCTTAGTTAGGCCGCACTTGGAATATAGTGTTCAATTCTGGTCGCCACACTACCAGAAGGATGTGGAGGCTTTGGAGAGGGTACATAAAAGATTTACCAGGATGTTGCCTGGTATGGAGGGCATTAGCTATGAGGAGAGGTTGGAGAAACTTGGTTTGTTCTCACTGGAGCGACGGAGGTTGAGGGGAGACCTGATAGAAATCTACAAGATTATGAGAGGCATGGACAGAATGGATAGTCAGGAGCTTTTTCCCAGGGTGGAAGAGTCAATTACTAGGGGCCACAGGTTTAAGGTGCAATGGGCAAGTTTTAAAGGAGATGTACGAGGCAGATCTTTTACACAGAGAGTAGTGGGTGCCTGGAACTCGTTGCCGGGGGAGGTAGTGGAAACGGATATGGTAGTGACTTTTAAGGGGGGTCTTGACAAGTACATGAATAGGATGGGAAGAGAGGGATATGGTCCCTGGAAGGGTAGGGGGTTTTTGTTAAGTCGGGCAGGATGGTCGGTGCAAGCTTGGAGGGCCAAAGGGCCTGTTCCTGTGCTGTAATTTTCTTGGTTCTTTGTTCAAAAGTCTGTTCTTGAGTCGGTTGGTACGTGACCTCAGACTTTTGTATCTTTTTCCCGATGAAAGAAGGTGGAAGAATGAATGTCCGGGGTGCGTGGTGTCCTTGATTATGCTGGCTGCTTTTCCGAGGCAGCAGGAAGTGTAGACAGAGTCAATGGATGGCAGGCTGGTTTGCGTGATGGATTGGGCGACATTCATGGCCTTTTGTAGTTTCTTGCGGTCTTGGGCAGAGCAGGAGCGATACCAAGCTGTGATACAGCCAGAAAGAATGCTTTCTATGGTGCATCTATAAAAGTTGGTGAAAATCATAGTTGACATGCCAAATTTCCTTAGTCTTTTGAGAAAGTAGAGGCGTGTTGGGCTTTCTTAACTGAGAGCGTGAGGAGACCAGGACAGTTTGATGAGCATTATGGTCTTTTCCTGCTATTATTTCCTATAATCTGATATTCTCATGTTAATTTGTGCTCTGCATCAGGAACTAGAAACTATTACCTATGCTTTGTAACATAAAAATGTATAATTATTAAAGATAGGAAAGCTTTTTGCAGTCACTGTTTACAATGAGTAGCAGGCAGCTGGGGATCCATCTTGTATTCACCTTCAGAATAAAAGTTGTTTGTTTATTAAAGTTTTCCTTATAATATTTCCCTCCTCATGTTCAGTTGTAATATTGGAAAGCAGAGAAAAAAACCTGCTGATCATGATGGGGAAGTGTGAGTTATAAAATAACCAACAGAACAATGTCAATATTGAATTAAAGAAAATGCTTCCAGATTCCCCTTTATAAATGTAATATATATATACATATTGTTTTTCAATTAAAAGCAATAATTTATAATTTTGTTAATGGTGGATTATTTATTGGTAAGACTTATTCCACATTGGTTCTGAAGGGCACATACAGCTAACAAAGGTCCTCCAGTTTATTTATCAGAACTTTGAAATGGTTTTATAACTATGTTAACTGTTGATATTTACCATCAGTTTAAAGGAAGGAGAATGTCTTTTTCCTTTAACGATATTAGGGATCTGCTAGTGGGCCCAAGAACAGTGGACGAAAGTACAGAGAAGCTCAGATGACTCTGCTCGGAATCAAATTGTCAGCGGCTTCTCATTGAACTATTAAGGCAAGCTGGAATGGTCAATAATACCGCACGTGAAAACAGCCTTTTCTCATCTAAGCTCCAATGGGACAGGCAGGCCCTTTTGTAAATGCCCGTTTGAGATAATGAAAAAACCAATTAGCCCCTTAACTTGATGCTTTCCGAAATCTGGACACAGTGAAGCATACAATAAAGTAGATTAATAGCGAATGTATAACTCTCATACATGAAACACGATGCCTCTTAATGAACAAACTACGAGAATGCAGCCTTTCTGATCTAATAGTTCAGTCAATTATGTCAAATGGAAATTAAACCACGTCACGATCGGATGATATCACATGAGATGACCCTTAATGAGGAGGTAATTTACACAGGCTGCTTTATGGAGCATTCCCGAGAAACACCTTTGAGTTTAGCAGTGCCAAAGAGATATGGTCCCATCTGGCTTGCAGAAACCTGCACGGTGATACCTTTTGGAGCCAAGATGTGCTGGGTGATGCTTTGGAATTGCGACGTATTTCGCATTTTGATCTGTTTGCTGCAGCTTGTAGCGTTACATGAAGGAGTCGGGGTGAGTGAAGAGCCTGGTGGGAGGGAAGTCAGGGACTTTGGTCCCCTGATCGAGATGTTGGCTGGGAAGGTCAGCCCCCGCCCTCCGCTGCTTTCCAAACAGAGGATAGATGATCAACACATGGAATACATGGCCAGTCTCTACAAGCAGTTGGCAGACCGGGATGGGAAACCCAAAATTGATCGGACTCTTCTGACTAACACCATTCGGTTTGTCAGACCCAGCGCAAGTGTCCTGCTTGCCGACTCAGGTAAATCAACACTTTCTGGGAACTTCGAGTTAAATGGGCACTTCATATTCACAAATGTTGTCTTTCAAACTTTGGCGAGTTGGTCTCGAGTGTGGTGGGCTCTATTAACTAATTTTATAAAACTGGCATGACCTTCAACTTTATTTAAACCTCGTATTCGTAAATGACACTTATTGAAGTTCACGGATGGCTTTTGGAAGAAAAGTTGTTCAAGAATATTGACTTCTTTCTCAATGCCAATACCCCTGAATGTCGTCTCAACTTCTGTAAGATAGTTAAGTAATTAATCAAAGGGATTGTAACTCGTTCTCAGTTTTCTGGCAAGATAGTTTGGATTGGCTCTATTCACACCCTCCCGATAGGATACTGCACTCATGTTTTAAGAACTTGCTCGTGTACATGGCTTTTGCTTTGCAAGATGGCTGTTGGGAGTGTCTAACGTTATGAATTCGTCGAAGTGATTACACCCTTGCCTTGTAACAATTAACTGTTTCACTTTCACTTCCTCTTGTTATACTTTTATAATACAATACCCAGAGCGCTGGAATGTTGGTTCTAATCTTTCTCAGATGCTGTCAGATCTGCTGAGATTTTCCAACATTTGGCAGATTCTGTAGTATCTCTATTATAGTTTATGGGACAATTTGTCAGGGCTTTTACTATGGAGTTGCTGCCTAATTAACTTAATGGCTTCTATGGATGTAAAATTGGCTTGATGGCAGAAGAAAGAGGGTGGTTGTGGAAGGTTGTTTTTCAAATTGGAGGCCTGTGGCCAGCAGTGTGCCACAGGGATTGGTGGTGCTGAGTCCACTGTTTGTCATTTATATAACTTGGATTTAGGAATAGTTAGTAAGTTTGCAGGTGACACCAAGATTGGTGGCATAGTGGATAGTGAAGGTTATCTAGGATTGCATTGGGATCTTGATCAATTGAGCTGATGAATGGCAGATGGAGTTTAATTTAGATAAATGTGAGATGTATTTTGGTTGAACCAGGGCAAGATTACTCAGTTAATGGCAGAGCATTAGGGAGAGTTATAGAACAAAGATCTAGGGGTACAGTTCATGACTTGAGTGGAGTCACAGGTGGATAGGGTGGCGAAGGCATTTGGCATGCTTGATTTCATTGGTTAGAACATTGAAAACAGGAGTTGGGATGTCTTGTTGAAGCTGTACAACCCATTGATAAGGGATAGAATATTGTGTACAGTTCTGGTCACCCTATTATATAAAGGATATTAAACTAGAAAGAGTGCAGAAAAGATTTACTTGGATGCTACCAAGCGGCTGGATAAACTGGGACTTTTTTCTCTGGAGCATTGGAGCTTGATGGTGATCTTGTAGAGGTCTATAAAATGAGAGGCATAGATCAGCTATATAGTCAATATCTTTTCCCAAAGGAGTCTAAAACTAGAGGGCATAGGTTTAAGATGAGGGGAGAGATACAAAAGGGTCCAGAGGGGCATAGTGTTGAGTGTCTGGAAAGAGCTGTCAGAGGTGGGTACAATTTTGTCTTGTAAAGTGTTTTGACAGTTACAAAAGTAAGATGGGTATAGAGGGATGTGGGCAATTGGGACTAGCCTTGTGGTTTTTAAAGACAGCGTGGACAAGTTGGGCTGAAGGGCCTGTTTCCATACTGTAAACCTGACTATTGGGAGAAGATTTAGTTTCTGGCTTCAATAGTTCAAAAGGGTGCAAGAATGCTTTGTCCCGCTAATGTGTATTCAACCTAATTTGTGCTGAAATTGTACATCTGAAGTATCAACAGGGTTGAATTTTAAATACCACCAATATAAATTTGCATTGTAAGGAAAGATGACACAATTTATGAATTAATTGTTAGATGCTAATTGCCAATGTTTGTCTTTTTTAATAGGTCATTGGCACATACATCATGTTCAGTACAATCTGCGCTATCTTCCAGAACTGGAGCATTTGATTAAAGTTGTTGTTGTGTACTTGCACAGTCCTCTTCCCAATCAATTTTTGGTTTCCTGTGAAATCAAATGTCTTGCAAATTATGTTAACCTAAACTCCATACAGAATGGCACTGACATAGAATTGCCCATCAGGTTTATATTAAATTTGAATGACCAATGGGCGGAGGCTGATGTAACCCCTTGTGTCTTCCCCTCACCTGGGAATTCTGTGAAGAAAGTCGACCTGCACATCAGTTACAAGTGCATGGAGTTTGGAAAGGTCAAACAAAGAACTTTGGACAAAAAAAATTATGCTGTTCATCTACAAATGCCTTCACTGCTGCTATATTTGAATGATACAGATGAAACTGCACATCAGAGGAAAGAAGAACAACCAGAAAAGCAAGTTCCTAAGAGTTCATCCAAATCCCGTGTCCTATCTAGGAAGCCACGACAATTAAGTAACATTGGCTCAGACATTCCTAACTATCTCCACAAAAGCCCTCCAAGGAACAAATGCAAGCTCCATTCATTCTGGGTAAGCTTTGAGCAACTAGGATGGGATCACTGGATTGTGGCTCCTCACAGGTACAATCCCAAATTTTGCAGGGGTGACTGTCCTAGAATTCTTCACTATGGTTACCACTCTCCAAATCATGCAATAGTGCAAAATTTTATCAATGAAATTGTTGACAAAAATGTTCCCCGTCCATCTTGTGTGCCTTTGAAATACAGCCCAATTAGTGTCCTATTGAAGGAGCAAAATGATCACATTGTGTACAAGGAATACAAGGACATGATTGCAATGTCTTGTATGTGCAAATAGAACCTGATGCAGAATTGCCAACTGGCACTAATTGGCTAGCAAGTTTAAGAAGGAATTGAGTGCACTGAAACTTGTTCCATGAGATGATTATTATAAAATACATGCTGAAGCAAATTGAACTGTTCATGTTGTATACTTAACGACATCTACGAAGCAAGTCATTCACTGACTTGCTCTTGGATTTAATTGCTGTGAAGGCTTCTCTTATTCTTTTGTTGTTCCTGCTACCATTATGGGAATCTGTCTTAATTCATGGTGCAATTGTAGCCCATGATATCAATGCCTTGATAGAGATTTTTTGAAGAAAATCATATTTGCAGCAGGAAATAGGCAAAGTGGGTAGCCCAAGAACCTTCTGCAAAGTCAATGAAACTGCTAAGAAATAACAATGTAGAATGATGTTCATAATTTTGTAGTCTATTTATAATTGTGATTTTTGTAATATCAAATTTCCAGTTGAAACTTCGTCCATCTTTTATATTAAACTTGTCAAGTCTGTTACTCTTGAACCAATCAAAATAGGAATCCTTTCAAGCCAAGTGTAAATAGTAAAGTTTTAACTCGCAAAAATTAGGACTCCATCAAAGTTGTTTAATCTGAACTGCAGTAACCTTTTAAGCCATACTGTTTCACTTGAGGGTAATTCACTAGGTGCCTTGGGCAGCCCTGATATAAATTACACAAGTGAATGTCTGCACCTTCATTGTGGGTAACTTTTTTCTACATGATGCACAAGATTATGCAGGGGGTGGGGATTAACTGGAGGGTGGGAGCAGAAGGAAGCACAGGACAATGGGAGGGGGTGGCTTGGGAAACACTCAAGTGAGCAACTATTTTGTTTGTTCGTTCACTATTGTATACAATGGAGCAGTAAACTTTAACAATTTTTAAAATAGCTAATGCACTTTGGTTTTAAACCCCCAATTTTTTTTTTGCATCTTAACTTTTAACTTCTCTGCAGTACCAGGAGATTGGAACTGAAAGAAATTAATCTTGGCTACTGCAGTTCTCAAGGGTTAACATAATCTGAAATGTATGCGGGTAGAATTGAAAGCTGTACTATCTAGTTTGAAGCGTTCATGTTCTCAATTATTCACTCGGCTAGTCTTGATTGTTTTCCTAATCATCAACTTGCTGCACTCTTTCAGCAAAAGTTGACATTCCACTACATGCTTTGTTGGTATAGCATACTCATTTGGCTGTTGTACATGTATGATCAGTGAATTTCCTGAAGTATGAAGTCAACTACTAGTTCTAACTTGGATAGAGAAATTCTGAGTAACCCTAGTAGTTAGAGCCAATGACTGTCGTTTCAAACCAGCTAGATGTTTGGATTAAATTACAATAGTGCATCTAATTGTAGACTGCCAATGTGTAAACTGTCTTGGATTTGTGCAATTGTAAACCCTACAAAGTACTGTATATAAAATTTTAAACAGATTCTTATTGAACTGATCCTAGTATTTGTACTGTCTTGTCTAACTTGCATACTCAATAAAGAAATGGCTTGAACTGAAAGCAGGATTGATTTTTAATTGTTAAAAATATTTTGCACATCCTACTGGAATTGCGGATAGCGAAGAGCATTGTCGGGCAATACAGCAGGATATAGGCTGGAAAATTGGGCAGAGAGGTGGCAGATGGAGTTTAATCCGGATAAATGCAAAGTGATGCATTTTGGAAGAAATAATGTAGGGGGAGTTGTACAATAAATGGCAGTCATCAGGAGTATAGAAACAGAGGGACCTAGGTGTGCAAGTCCACAAATCCTTGAAGGTGGCAACACAGGTGGAGAAGGTGGTGAAGAAGGCATATGGTATGCTTGCCTTTATAGGACGGGGTATAGAGTATAAAAGCTGGAGTCTGATGATGCAGCTGTATAGAACGCTGGTTAGGCCACATTTGGAGTACTGCGTCCAGTTCTGGTCGCCGCACTACCAGAAGGACGTGGAGGCATTGGAGAGAGTGCAGAGAAGGTTTACCAGGATGTTGCCTGGTATGGAGGGTCTTAGCTATGAGGAGAGATTGGGTAGACTGGGGTTGTTCTCCTTGGAAAGACGGAGAATGAGGGGAGATCTAATAGAGGTATACAAGATTATGAAGGGTATAGATAGGGTGAACAGTGGGAAGCTTTTTCCCAGGTCGGAGGTGACGATCACGAGGGGTCACGGGCTCAAGCGGAGAGGGGCGAAGTATAACTCAGACATCAGAGGGACATTTTTTACACAGGGTGGTGGGGGCCTGGAATGTGCTGCCAAGTAGGGTGGTGGAGGCAGGCACACTGACATCGTTTAAGACTTACCTGGATAGTCACATGAGCAGCCTGGGAATGGAGGGATACAAACGATTGGTCTAGTTGGACCAAGGAGCGGCACAGGCTTGGAGGGCTGAAGGGCCTGTTTCCTGTGCTGTACTGTTCTTTGTTCTTTGTACTGGAGCTGGGATTTCAAACTCTTGTCAATTGTGCAAATGTTTGAATGCCTCGATGGGCAATAAAGCCAATCTAATGCAAGAGGGACCATAAATTTTGTATTGTGGAGGTTTATTAGGACACTCATTGATGCAGCTTTTGGGCTACAACTTGTGTAGAAGAGCAGGAAAGCTGGAAATACTCTGGTTCAGGCAGCATCAAGCATGCTCAAGTGGTTGTTCATGAATTTGAATCTGTCACTGACTGGAGGTGTTGGCTAAGATTTGGAGCATGCGACGAAGACCAATATCTTGAGCAAACCTTTTGCACTTAACATTACTGCTGAGGCCAGCATTTATTGCCCCTGGTTGTGGTCCATTTACACTCACCCAGTGAAGGATGAGTAGTAAATTTCAGGATATGTCAGTTTTTAAGTGTTGCATTTGGATGTTAAAATTAAAGCAGCAGTAAGCTATGATCTCCTCTTTTGAAGCTAGTGGCAATCTAATGGGTAACTTCTGCTTTTCCAGTGACGCCAAGGAAAATTCCAGCCAAATGTAGGAACAGCTGCCTGTTTTTTGGTAACTTGCAGAATGAGTCATGTGGTAGGTTTCTTAACTGCCTGATGTCCTCTCTTGAAGTGAGGTGTACAGAGCACTACACCTGTTCTGCCTGCAGTATAGGGAAATTATACTTGGTGGGGTGGGGGGAGAGGAGAGATGCTCCCTGAACTAAGGGAACTAGAAAGGATTAATAAATTGTGGAAGAATCAGTCAACTCTAGTGTGCAAGTTCATAGCATTGCAAATCCTAGGATTTGCACTTCAGTATCAGATTGGCATGTTTAAACTTGATATGGCAAATCCTATATTTAGACAGTTAACAAAGTAACAAGCCTTTACCTTGGGAAAACTAGTAGCCAAATTTTGTAGCACTACACCGGGCATGGGGGGGAAATGTAAAACCAAATTAGCTGGAAATCGGATTGGAAAAACAAAAGTCTGGATTCCAGTTGTACATATGACAAACTTGTAGTAAAATCTTCCACAGACCTTCAGTTAAAACGAGGGAAGCTATGCTGTTCATATTGATCCCTCAGCATTTTACACGAACTATACCAAGGTTAGAGTCCCACGTTTACCATAAATGGGACAGAAGGATTAAAATAGGGACATTGACCCAAGCAGTGGGGTTTGAATAAAGATTATGGGAATGGTGAAGTTAAGATAACTGGCTTTGCTCAGATGGAGGAGGTTCGGGTAGTATTCAAAATTTAAGTAGTAACATTTAATGACATACGAACAAGGACATAGACTGAGATTTGGGTATGTTGCTAGGCATTTACCTGGTGGGTGGTTACCTAGTGACCTTTGCCCTTTAGGTTGGCTGCCACAGGTGAGCACAACGTCACTTCCCGAGAGACCAGGCCACGCCGGAAGCAGGTGAACCGGTGCAACCGACCCACCGAAGACGGGGAGGGCAAAGCGGGCCTGACACCGGGGCAATAGAGAGCGGGGGCAGTGCGAGGCACCCCCTCCGGGAGCCAGCGACTGAAGGCTGCAGCCGGCCCAGGAGGAGAGGCTGCAGCAGGAGGCGAGCCTGACCCAACCTTCGCTCGGCCGCTACATTTGTTAACGCCAGCAATCTTGGGGCCCCTGCCGAACGGATTACACACCCACCCTGGCCATTGTCAGACTGGCTGGGGGAGCAGACTATTCACCATTTTACCCCCCCCCCCCCTCCTCTCCGAGCAACCAGCACCCCAAACTGCCTGTTCACCAGTTACCAACTCCAGCTTCCTCCCTGGCAACAGTGAGATTAAACCAGTCTGTACACAATATCGGTGGCACATTTGATTCCAAGGTGAGCTTCAGACCTCATATTGGTGCCATCGCTAAGATTGACTTTCATGGTAACATCACCAGACTTCACCCATATCTTAACTCATCTGTTAATGACACCCCCTTTGTTATCTTTAAACAGGACTATTGTTGGGCTGGTTTCCCATATTCTATTCTCCGTAAATCTGAGGTCATTAAAACCTGTGTTTTCATTTGCACCAAGCCCTGTTCTTGTTCCTCATCACCCCTGTGCTTTCTAACTTCCTTTTGGCTTTTAGTCAAGCAACATCTTTTTGAATTTTTTATTGCTTTCAAATCTTTCCATAGCTTTGGCACTACCTATCTCTGTAATCTCTTCCAATGCTTTGTCTGTATAGCGCGCAAGAAACAATACTTTTCACTATGTTAATACATGTGACAATAATAAATCAAATCAACTGGACAACCCTCTGATAACGACACTCCTCTAATTCTGGCCATTGTGCACTCTCAATTATGATTGCACCACCTCGCAATCATAAATGGGACAGAAGGACACCCGCCCTCTCTCTCTTTCTCCCCCCTCCCCCAAATTGCTTCTTAGCCTCTCTGCCACATTACCTCAACTTCCTCCTTTTAAGAAGTTCTGTAATACCTACCTCTTTGTCTAAGACTTTAATATCTGACCTAATATCTCCTTTTGTGGCTTGGTGTCATATTTTGTCTTGTAATGTTTCGGCAGTTTCATTATGTTGAAGATGCTATATTAAGTTGTTGTTGAGTGTTTTAGCAAGTTGGAGCAGACTGTATAGTATATACTGTGCAAAAATAGGCTATTTGGTCTAAGCAGTCCATACCAGTGTTTATGCTCCCCAAAAATCACCTCCTTAGTTTTCTCATCAAGATCTACCATCGTAAATGTTTATTTCCTTCTTCCTCACAAACTTGTCTAGATTGCAAAATGTATCCAAACTATTCACTTAAGCCACTCCCTGTGGTAGCAAGTTCCACGTTCTTGCTGACTGTGTCAGCAGTGGCTCAGATGATAACACACATCGGAGCCACAAGTTTCTGGGTTCAAGTCCCAGGGTTGATGGAAAAAATAAAGGCTGATATTGCAGTTGAGTAGTGGGAGTGTGCTGGAGTGCTGGGGGTGCTGTCTTTCAGGTGAAATGGTGGGCTGCCTTCTCGGGATGGATGTGGCACTATTTTAAAGAGCAGTGGTATTGTCCCTGGTGTCCAGGGCAATATTTATCTCTCAAACAACACCACAAAAGCAAATTAGCTGGTCGTTATTTCATTGCTGTTTGTGGGAGCTTACTTAGTGTATATTAGCTGCCACATTTGCTACTTTACAACAGTGGCTACACTTCAAGAAGTACTTCATTGGTTGTAAACCACTTTGAGACATCTGGTAGTCATGATTTTGGATTTCTTATATTGAACTCTTTCATAATTTTAAGACCTTTTATTAAGTTGCCCTTCTTCAAGAGAGAAGAAAATGAACCTGTCAATCCTTTCCTGATGTGTATACTCATTCACCTCTGGTATTATCTTTGTACATTTCTGCATCTTCTGTGGTACCTCTTGCATTTTATAATATGGTGACCAGAACTGCACACAGTACTTTTAAGTATGTTTTAACCAAGGTTTGATACAGGTTAAGCCTAACTTTCCTACTTTTCAATTTTATTCCTCGAGCTTGGTTATTTTTAATAGCCTTGCAAACCTGTGGCACATCTTTTAGTGATTGGTATGTTTGAAATCTTGAGATTCCTTTGTTCCTCTTTCTCACCTCGACTTGCCATCTTACATTTAATAAGTAACCTCCCCATTCTTCTGACCAAAATGTACTGCCTCCAATTTTTCTGTATTGAACGTCATTTGCCAATTATTTGCCCATCCTACAAGTTTATTAATATCCTCTTGTAATTAGTTTAAGTCCTCTGCCCAATTTTGAGTTGAGTTGCTGATCTCCAAAGTCCAAATCGCTAATATAAATTGTGAAGCGTAGTGGTTCCAGCACTGAACCTGTGGAACACCACTTCCTAACTTCTGCTACTCTGAAAATCTATCCTTCACTCCCACTCCTTGCTTTCTGTCTTGAAACTGGCTAGTGATGCTTTTGCTATCCTTTGCCAACTACTGCTGCAGGCTTTACGAGACTATTGCTGTACTTCCTAGACCATTGTTACGGACTAGAACAGGCTGTTGATATTCTTACTGTTCTGCTCCCCCGAGCTGAGTTTCAGATCTTATATTCTTCCCCTCACTAAGATTTGCCATTTCCATTTTAGCAACTTTTATTGTCCCTGCTCCATATCTGACTGGGGAATATATGATGAGTACAAAGTTTGTTCCTTAGTATTTTTTTTCCAGTAGAGAAAACTATAAATACATTTGTAACATCTATTGTGATAACATAAAGAACAAAGAACCATATAGCACAGGAACAGGCCCTTTGTCGCACCAAGTCTGTGCCGACACAGATGCCTCTCAAATCTAATATTTTCTTGCCTCTGTGTGGTCCATATCTATTCCCTCCCTATTCATGTATCGATCCAGGTAGCTCTTGAATGTTGTTATAGAGTCTACTTCCACCACCTCCTCCGGCAGTGCATTCCAGGCATTCACCACTCTCTGTGTGGAAAAACTTCCCCCTTACATTTCTTTTAACCTTTCCCCCTCTCATTCTCAACCGATGCCCCTGAGTAATTGACTCTTTGACCCTATCCAAGCCTGTCATAACCTTGTAAACCTGCACCAGGTCTCCCCTCATTCTCCAACATATGTAAAGATTGAAAATTTCTTCCCTTTTTCTCTCCCCAAAAAGAGCATTGACCTTTCAGCCTTTTCATAAATATGAGGAACATGCCTGTAGAGGATCACAAATTGTAGTCTGTGCCCAACAGTTCAATGGCACTTCACTGTTCGTTTGCCACAGAAATAATTCTTGCCAACTAATTATGGACAATAAATTATTGTTTTTAAATGGTCTGGTTATGCAAATTGAGCAGAAATGACTTTTTTGTTTTGTATCTTTATGTGCATATATAGAGTAACACCCAAGACCTCTCAACTGTAACTGAACAACGTAACATGGAGAAGTACGAGAAAGTTATGACAATAGGAAGGGGTGCAAGTGCAGAGGTCCTCTTAATGAATAATATAGAAACAAAGAAGTTATATGCTGTCAAAAGAATAAAGATTGATTCCTCACTTAAGACTAGAACCAAAGAAGCTGTAATGCAGGAAGCAACAATTTTGACCAGATTCAAGCATCCTCACATTGTCACTTGTCATGAGTACTTCATTGACCAAGAAGAGTATGTCTTCATTGTGCAAGATTATTGTGATGGTGGCACTTTGGATGACTTAATCCAGTCTCAAGAAGTGAAGGGGTCCTTTGCTGAGGAGGATATTATGCGGTGGTTTGTTCAATTAGTTATGGCCATTCAGTACATTCACTCCCTGAAGATTCTTCATCGCGATATTAAAACATCCAATGTCTTTCTTACAAAGAAAGGCACAGTTAAACTTGGGGATTTTGGAATTTCAAAAGTGATGGCCCACACTTTGGATATGGCAAATACTTGTGTTGGTACACCATGCTATTTGAGCCCTGAACTCTGTCAAGATATTCCCTATAGTTCCAAGTCTGATATCTGGGCACTTGGTTGCCTTTTATTTGAACTTTGTGCTTTGGAACCTGCTTTTCATGCAAGGAATCTCTTGAGCTTGTTTTATAAAATTGTAAAGGCAGAGTATGCCTGTGTACCCAAGAGCTACTCAGAAAACCTGCGAGATTTGATCAAAAACATTCTCAACAAGAGCCCAGAAGAAAGACCCAGTGCCAGCACTATACTGAAAATACCTTATGTCCAAGAACACCTCAAGCTCTTCATCAGAGATCAGGAATCCCAGCTCACAAAATATCATTCTGTAAAACATTTGCACTTGACTAAGAAGGAGAGTGATGAGACCACTGACGATCCACATGAATCTCTGGATCACTGTGAAGAGGGAGTGTGTCCCGAGAGCATCAAAGTAGCCCCAACTTCACATCGACTTGGTGATAAAAATGTAGAAGAAATGGCCTCCGAGGTGTGTGAAAATATGGGGCCCTCTGATGAAGGAGATAAATGTAATTATTCTGATGACTTTGATCAGGATAGTTTGTCCTCAGTAGAGGAGCATGCAGAAGAGGATGAAATATCAGTACCACCTTCAAGTGTTGAAACCTCTGAAGAGACAGAAGGTAGTTTGGAATTTAGAATCAATTTTAACACATTTTGTTCAATCCCCAATATAACCATACTTCTGGTGTCACTTGATATCTTTAGAAAATTGGCAAAGCAGATAAATATTGTTAGTACTTTTTACTATTGATCCAATATATTTCTCAGTAATATTCTTAATTCATTAACTCTGATCATTCTCACCACAACAATTATCAGTGAGAAGTGACAAATCTATAACTCATCTGTCCTTCAACATTGTATTATAACACGTCCAAGTAACGATTGTTCATGCAGAAATGATCAAGTATCATTTCTGTCACAATCCAAGTTTGGAAGGATAAATTCCAAAAACACTTTTTGTATGTTTTCATATTATTACTATTTAAGTTGAACATTTCATATCATTATGCTTCACTGAAATCCTAGTGACAATGCTATTGATGTCTTCCGTATTGTAACACATAATGTCTTGTTAAAAATACAAAAATCTACTCTGCTGTAATTTTGTTTACTGACACTTGGGGCCCGATTTGGGCGCGAAAACTTGGTAAAGTCGGGTGTGAGGCGATTACGTGATCTGCACCTGCATCTGCGCAGATTCCCACTTTATCAAGGCATCAAATGGCCGTGATCGGAGCCGTGCCCGAAACGGGCACGACGTCAATTTAAATGAATTTGCGTGCATTTAAATTGACTTAATGAGCGGGACGCCCAATCTTACCTGCATTTCCCCCTTTACCATCGTGTTCGTCATCCAGATTTGGCGCGAAACAGACATGCTCGGCAAAGGTCTGCTTCGGGCGCTCCAGCTTCTGAAGAGGTAAGTTCAGAACTTCCAACAGCTCTCTAACTCAGATTGGTGGCGGGGCAGGGGGAGGAAGGCAGGCCAGATCATTCTCTGGTGGGGGGGGGAGGGAGGAGGAGGCGGGTCAGATGTATCTCTGGTGGGGGGAGAAGGGAGTCCTGATCATTCTCTGGCGGTGTGGGGGGGGGGGGGGGGGGTGGGAGGGCCAGATCGTTCTTTGGCGGTGGGTGGGAGGGGAGGAAGAGGGCCAGATCACACTCTGGTGTGGGGGTGGAGGAGGAGAAGGCCAGATGGATCTCTGGTATGGGGGGGCGGGGGGAGCGTGGGGAGGAGGGAGGGCCGATTATTCTCTGGGGAGAGAGGCTGATGGTTCTCTGGTGGGGAGGGGGGGCAGGTGATTCTCTGGTGGGGGCTGGTTGGGGAGGGGGAGGAGAAGAAGAAGGGCCTCATCATTCTCTGGTGGAGGGAGACCAGATCGTTCTCTGATGGGAGGGGAAGAGGAGGAGGTCAGATGGATCTCTGATTGAGGGTGGGGCAGGGGGATCCGCTGCCACTCTGCGGGCGATCAGTGGGGGGAAGGGGGGGCAAGGGATCACGATCAGTCTGGGTGGTGGCAAGGGGTGGGTAGATAAGGGGGTTAGTTATGTTGTGGGGGTGGGGTGATATCTTTGGGGGGCACCGCTCCCAGGCCACTTTATCAGCTTTTTGTGGCCCGGGAGCAATGTGACAAGGGAGCGTTTTCAATTTTCTTTCACTGCGCATGCGCAGTTGAAGGCTCTGATCGGGGCAGCAGCATTTTGGGTGCGATAAGCCATGCCCACAGCGCGATTCAGATTTGTGATTTTTTTTTCGGGCTAATTGCATATGGGGGCGCCTGAGAACAGGTTTCCAAGTCCAGATTCAGCACTTAGAATCCAAATGATAAAATAGCCCCCTTGGTGTTCTGGCCAACATTCATCCCTTAAACAGCACCATATAAACAGATAAATTGTTGGTTCATCTCATTGCTATTTGTGAGATCTTGTTAAGTGCAAGATGACTGCTGGTTCTATCTACATGACAACAACTGGACAATTCTATGTGAAAATCTTTGAAGTCATCATACTTCCCCTAAATTATAGATCTGCTGTTCTGTAGCTGATGTCTCTCCATATGATGGGGTAATACTTGGCTTCTGGATGGTTGAACTGTTGAGGACAGGCAAGAAGGCACAATATCACAAACAACCATCCCATGTTCATTGCATTGTACTTCCAGCGTACAATGCTGCTATCCGGCATCATCAGAAATTTTCATTATATGTTACATTGCTACAATAATGTCACTCCCTCTCTTTATATAACTGGTTCCATCTGGTGCCATGAGTTGAACAGACAATAGCAATGGTTTACCTGAGATTTACCAATAATGACATCAATAGAGTAGTCTATTGGGAGGAGGAGGAGTAGAAAAAGAAAAAAAGAACGATACAATCTGAAGGAATGTACCTGAGGATTGCTTATCAAAATGTTAAGGTTAGTAGTTTACTTCAAAAATGTTATCCAAACCTGAATTTGTGATGTGTATGGTAGCCAAGCTATTACTACTGGTGCTACATAGCCCTGCAATCCTTGCAAAGAGGGTAAACATATACTTTCTATTCACATATTTCAAAAGCAATTACAGGATAAGTTTCTTATAATTTGTTGCTCTTCATTTTCCTATTCCAGGAAGTCCCATCTCTTGTTGCGTTATTTATTTGTCTTTTTTTTAACCTCAGATTACTGCAGGTGACAGGATTGATAGCATGGTGTTATGCAATAATTGATTGGTGTCCCATATCAGCATTAAGTATATATGATATGATAAATAAAACTTTATGATATAGGGATTAGGGATTGTTATTGTATCATTAAGAGCATAAAACTGGGACTTAGGGCATGCAGCTGGGTCTTTATGTGAAGAGCTGAATGTTGATGGGACCTGGATGGGCTGCCTTGGAATTCTGCCTGCTTTTTTCCAGGAAACCCTGCAAGCTCATTATCTAAGCTGAACAAATTGTGGAAAACTTACCAGTGCCCTGCGCAGGTAAGTTGAATGGTGTTAGATGGTTAAACTACAACGTTAACTTGATGCAAACATAGATATAGACAATTGCAATTGCACCACCACCATGCCACCTGGCCCCCAACCCACCTGCCTCCACACCCAAACATTCCTCCCAGAAATAGTTTTACAACAGCAATTCATGTAAAAGAGTGAGAATTAATTAATTGTGAGGAAGTTAAATACATAGTAGTTACAAAATGCTTAGTTACCTAACGTTTGAGGGGGAAAAAAATCATTCAGTGCATTTTATAGATACTAATGGAAAAGAGCATTGACTGGAATTCATTACCCTGCTATTTATCCATTGTTTAGCTAAATTGAAATGACTATTGAAGCAGCTTTTCACCACCACCTCAGCATTCCCTTCACAAAGTTATCATCCATTCCTTGGCTGAGCACAACTGGAGTCCAGATACGGGTACTAAAATAATTTGGTCTGCTAGTTCTTTAAGCATCCGCAAACTTTGTAATCAACTTTTGTGCCAGACATAGTATAAACTGTGTTGTGTGAACAGAGATACTTGAGATAGGTGCCACATTCTTAAGTTTGCTTTTTGTTTAGTAAACCTGGAGTCATCTAAAATAACATTGCATTGTATAATAGAAGGTATGATTTGGGCACCTTGAGAATATGAACAAGTTGTAACTAAGTGTATAAACCTATTCTAATCTTTCTTTATATTTATGATTGGTAGCCACTGATGAGGTGGACTTTGCAGAATACCCCGATGATTTTGAGGAATGGGAGGACGATGTTGCAGAGATAGTATGCAATGCTCGCTCTGCCATGGACCTTGAGGCAAATAATGAAGCATTTCGAGAAGAAAAAGACGACCAAGAAGAAGCTGCTGGCAATCTGTCCACCACCATTAAGACTCTGCGAGAGAGGTGTATAGGTAGGAAGGCATATGAATTATTCAAATATCCTGTAATGGAAGAGACGGTGCACAGATTCTGGCTTACCGTCCTGCCATATATCAATTAGTACATGGGCTATTATATCACTACTTTATAAGAATATTTTAGAACGTTGTGTGACCTAATGAAAAGTACAAATTTATACAATGGGAATTCCAGAGTAATTTTGGATTCCTTTTCCCGGTGTGTTCCTTTTTTTTCCTGGGTTAACATATTGAGAAGCAGAACAAATACTTCATAGCAGCATTCAGCCAAGCTTTGAGCTTATTTATACTCACCCAAATTATTTCTCCTTTGATTCCCTCCTTGTTATATGCTTATCACCTGAGAGGACAGAATGGAAAGATGCCTTATGTTCAGGGACCTGGGTCGATTCTCGGCTTGGGTCACTGTCTGTGTGGAATCTACATGTTCTCCCCGTGTCTGTTTGGGTTTCCTCCATGTGCTCTGGTTTCCTCCCATGATCTGAAAGACTGCTGGTTAGGTGCATTGGCCATGCTAAATTCTCCCTCAGTGTACCTGAACAGGCGCCGGAGGGTGGCGACTAGGGGATTTTTACAGTAACTTTATTGCAGTGTTAATGTAAGCCTACTTGTGACACTAATAAATAAATAAACTTTACCAAGCTGCTGTTTGCTCCTAACAGTTGCAAATAAGCAACAGGAGATGTCTGACACTCTTGATCTACGTTTGGTCCTCTTTTATGATTGCACAACTGACTTGCAGTGTTGAGTAGTCATGGGTGATAACTTGCATCTTATTATTCTATGGTATGGTATTTAAAGGTCCATCTCATTGTGGATTCAAATCAGTTTGAACCTATTTGTTCCCTCAGCTGTATGTGGTGCTGAAACATGCCAACCAAAAGGCCCTAGGTTCTCTGCTTCCTCCTCTTTTAGGTACCATTCCTAAGAGGGTGTTGGCAACCATGAACTTCCATTGGACTGGTCCATGGTTATACTCGGCAAAGTACTGCAGTGGTCTGCTGTTGCCTTCTGCAATATTGCTGATCTGGAAACATCTTCCACTTTGCCTGATATTGGGTATATTGGAGGGATTTACAAGCTGATAATCAACCTGTTTGGCCACAATGTGATCCATGGTAATCAAGTCCGGAAGTGGGACTTGAACAGAATGGATTGAACTTCATTCTGTAGGCACCAAACTGATCCACTCAAGCCATCCAGTCAACTGGCGCCCCCATGAGGCTGCATTGCTGTGGCAACATACACTTTTACATGCTTGTTGTAGTTTGGAGCTGTGAATAGTGATGTTAGGGGCTTCAATTTCTTTCATCACATGGCTGACCAGAAGAGGAGAGTGAAACAGGTCAGCATCGCGGTGAAGAGACAGGGAGGAGAGTGAAACAGGTCAGCATCGCGGTGAAGGAACCCGGAGGCGAGTGAAACAGGTCAGCATCGCGGTGAAGGAACCCGGAGGAGAGTGAAACAGGTCTGCATCGCGCTGAAGGAACCCGGAGGAGAGTGAAACAGGTCAGCATCGCGGTGAAGGAACCCGGAGGAGAGAGAAACAGATCAGCATCACTGTGAAGGAACCCGGAGGAGAGTGAAACAGATCAGCATCGCTATGAAGGAACCCGGAGGAGAGTGAAACAGGTCAGCATCGCTGTGAAGAAACCCGGAGGAGAGAGAAACAGGTCAGCATCGCTGTGAAGAGACTGGGAGGAGAGTGAAACAGATCAGCATCGCGGTGAAGGAACCCGGAGGAGAGAGAAACAGGTCAGCATCGCTGTGAAGAGACTGGGAGGAGAGTGAAACAGGTCAGCATCGCGGTGAAGAGACTGGGAGGAGAGTGAAACAGATCAGCATCGCGGTGAAGGAACCCAGAGGAGAGTGAAACAGGTCAGCATCGCGGTGAAGAGACTGGGAGGAGAGTGAAACAGGTCAGCATCGCTGTGAAGGAACCCGGAGGAGAGAGAAACAGGTCAGCATCGCGGTGAAGGAACCCAGAGGAGAGAGAAACAGGTCAGCATCGCGGTGAAGGAACCCAGAGGAGAGAGAAACAGGTCAGCATCGCGGTGAAGGAACCCGGAGGAGAGTGAAACAGGTCAGCATCGCGGTGAAGGAACCCAGAGGAGAGTGAAACAGGTCAGCATCGCGGTGAAGAGACTGGGAGGAGAGTGAAACAGGTCAGCATCGCTGTGAAGGAACCCGGAGGAGAGAGAAACAGGTCAGCATCGCGGTGAAGGAACCCAGAGGAGAGAGAAACAGGTCAGCATCGCGGTGAAGGAACCCGGAGGAGAGTGAAACAGGTCAGCATCGCGGTGAAGGAACCCGGAGGAGAGTGAAACAGAGCAGCATCGCGGTGAAGGAACCCAGAGGAGAGTGAAACAGATCAGCATCGCGGTGAAGAGACTGGGAGGAGAGTGAAACAGATCAGCATCGCTGTGAAGAGACTGGGAGGAGAGTGAAACAGGTCAGCATCGCGGTGAAGGAACCCGGAGGAGAGTGAAACAGATCAGCATCGCGGTGAAGGAACCCAGAGGAGAGTGAAACAGATCAGCATCGCGGTGAAGAGACTGGGAGGAGAGTGAAACAGGTCAGCATCGCGGTGAAGGAACCCGGAGGAGAGTGAAACAGATCAGCATCGCGGTGAAGGAACCCAGAGGAGAGTGAAACAGATCAGCATCGCGGTGAAGGAACCCGGAGGAGAGTGAAACAGATCAGCATCGCGGTGAAGGAACCCAGAGGAGAGTGAAACAGATCAGCATCGCGGTGAAGAGACTGGGAGGAGAGTGAAACAGGTCAGCATCGCGGTGAAGAGACTGGGAGGAGAGTGAAACAGGTCAGCATCGCTGTGAAGAGACTGGGATAGACTTAAAAAAATGACTTTATGAACTGAAAGAAACAGTGAGAGCGGATGGAGATTTCAAACAGATTGGGAGGAGCAAGCCTTCACTTGGTGAGCAGAGCTTGTCCTCAAACAGCATGAAGAGTGCAAGTATTTTCTTGGAGTGAGCAGGAAACAACAAGAGAGGAGTGGGGCTATCTTCCCCCACCAGCAGCCAGTATGTGCTTTCAGAGCAATGATTTGGGAAGAAACTTCACAGGGTAGCAGTTCGGCAGCTGTCTGGTGAAGTTTAAAGTTTTATTTATTAGTCACACGTAGTCTTACATTAACACTGCAATGCAGTTACTGTGAAAATCCCCTAGTTGCCACACTCCGCTGCCTGTTCGTGTACACTGAGGGAGAATTTGGCATGGCAAATTCACCTAACCTGCACATCTTTGGACTGCGGGAGGAAACCGGAGCCCCGGAGGAAATTTCATTTCCTCTTTATCTTTTCTAAACAATCGAATAAATTAATTTGTCTTATCTTTTTTAAAGTAAGATTTCCCTTTAATAGTAAGGGGGGGATTAAGTATTTAATCCCCTCTTACTATTAACTTAATTGCCTCTATTACTATTGACTTAATAGAGGCATATAAGATGATCAGAGGATTAGATAGGGTGGACAGTGAGAGCTTTTTTCCTCGGATGGTGATGGCTAGCACGAGGGGACATAGCTTTAAATTGAGGGGTGATAGATATAGGACAGATGTCAGAGGTAGGTTCTTAGAGAGTAGTAAGGGCGTGGAATGCCCTGCCTGCAACAGTAGTGGACTTGCCAACATTAAGGGCATTTAAATTGTCATTGGATAAACATATGGATGATATTGGAATAGCGTAGGTTAGATGGGCTTTAGATTGGTTTTGCAGGTTGGCACAACATCGAGGGCCGAAGGGCCTGTACTGCGCTGTAATGTTCTATATTCTATGTATTATTAGAGCTTATCAGTATTAGTAAGTTTATTAGGTGTATTGAGGACTATTAGGGTTTATCAGTATTCATAAGGTTTATTAATATAGGTGAGGTATATTAATATTAGTAAGGTTTATTAGCCGTAGTAAGACATATTAGCAGCTGTATGGCTCATTAGCAGGAGCAAGGTTATTAACTAACATATAAAGGAATGGCAAGGCTACTCCAACTTCTAGAGTGCACATCTTGTGCTGGGTGGGAAGTCCAGAAATGCCCTGAGTCCATCCCACTCTCCAACCTGTATTCAGTTCTGAAGACTGAGACGAAAGTGATGGCTCATTTAAGGAGTGCAGCCAGAGCCAAGTCCAAGACATCACAGGTAGCTTAGCTGTACAGGGGGATATAAGGAAGACCAGAAATGCAGCAGTAACAGCGATAGGTGAATAGACAGGAGTTTTAGTAGTTGCAGATGCAAATTCAGGATGGTGTATTGTCTCCCTGGTGTCAGGGTCAAGGATGTCACTGAACAGCTGTACAGCATCCTGAGAGGTGGGTCAACAACTAGCTGTCATAGTACACATCAATATGAATGACATAGGCAGAAAGTGGGGTCGGGTTCCACTGTCAGAATTTAGGGAGCTAGGTACAAAATTACCAAGCAGGACTTAGAAATAGAAATAGAAACCCTACAATGCAGAAGGAGGCCATTCGGCCCATTGAGTCTGCACCGACCACAATCCCACCCAGGCCCTACCTCCACATATTTACCGCTAATCCCTCTAACCTACGCATCCCAGGACTCTAAGGGGCAATTTTTAACCTGGCCAATCAACCTAACCCGCACATCTTTGGACTGTGGGAGGAAACCGGAGCACCCGGAGGAAACCCACGCAGACACGAGAAGAATGTGCAAACTCCACACAGACAGTGACCTGAGCCGGGAATCGAACCCGGGATCCTGGAGCTGTGAAGCAGCAGTGCTAACCACTGCGCTACCGTGCCGCCCTACTTCAAAAGTAGTAATCTCCAGATTAATCCTGGTACCATGCTTAAATTAGTATATAAAAGGAGGATAAAGCAGATGAAAGTATTGCTGGGGTGGTGATACAGTAAGGAGAGCTTTCGATTTTTGGGATGTTGGGGCCAGTTCTAAGGGAGATGGGACTTGTACAGGCTGAACTAGTTTCACTTCAATAGAACTGGGACTGAGTTCCTTGTGGAGTAATTTGCTAGTGCAATTGGGAAACTTGAATAAGATTAAGACAAATAAGACCATAAGAAATAAGAACAGTAGGCCATTCAGCCCTTTGCCTCTGCTCCACCATTTCATAAGATGATGTCTAATTAACACTCACTAAGTCCACTTTTCTGACTTCTCTAATAACCCTTAATTCCCCTACTGATTAAAAACCTCTCCATCTCAGCTTTGAAAATGTTCAGGGGTGGCACAGTGGTTAGTACTGTTGCTTCATAGCTCCAGGGACCCAGATTCAATTCTGGCTTTGGGCGACTGTGTGGAATTTGCACATTCTCCCCATGTCTGCGTGGGTTTCCTCCGGATGCTCCAGTTTACTCCCGCACTCCAAAGATGTGCGGGTTAGGTTGATTGGCCATGCCAAATTCCCCCTTAGTGTCAGGGGGATTAGCAGGGTCAATACATGGGGATAGGGCCTGGGTGGGATTGATGTCAGTGCAGGCTTGATGGGCCGAATGGCTCCTTCTGTACTGTCAGGATTCTATGATTCTATAACTCGGCCGCTACAGCTTCCTGGGGTAAAGGATTCCAAAGATTCCTTCTTTGAGAGAAGAAATTCTTCCTCAAATCCATCTTAAATGAGCACCCCCTTATTCTGTGACTGGGCCCTTTGGTCCTACACTCTCCCATGGGTGGAAACATCCTCCCATCATTTACCCTTTCTCACCCCCTAAGAATTTGATATGTTTCAATCGTATCACCTCTCATTTTCTGAACTTCAAGGAGTACAGACCCAATCTGTTCAATCTTTCCTCATATGGCAGTCCCTCCATACTTGGGATCATCCGAGTAAACTGCTTCCGATGATGCTATAGTTTAGCTTCAGCTGGAATATTGCATCCAGGGCCACACCTTAGGAAGATGTGAAGCATTGAAGTGAGTGCATAAATGATTCACGAGAATGGTTCCAGGAATGAGGAACTTAAGTTATGAGAGTAGATTGGAGAAGGTTGAACTGTTTTCCTTGGAGAGGAGAAGGGTGAGATGAGATTTGATATCGATATTCAAAATCATGAGTTATCTGACAGAATGAAAAGGGAGAAACTGTTCCCATTGTTGAAAAAGAGTCAAGAACAAAAGGGTACAAAATGATTGGCAAAAGTGACATGAGCAAAAGCTTTTTCAGGCAGCAGGTTGGAATCTGAAATGCACTGCCCGAGTGTGGTGGAGGCAAGTTCAATTGAGGCATTCAAAAGGGAATGAGACTGTTATCTGAAAAGGAAGAATGTGCAGGGTTACAGGGAGAAGGCTGGGGAATGGCGCTGGATCATTTCCTTATTTGGTGAAGTTACGATTGGGCGTGTGGCCTCCTTTTGCGCTGTAACGATTCTGTGAGATCATTGACGTCTTGGGTTTTTGTGTGATTATCCTTTTAGAATGGGAGAATTTTCTTAAGTGCAATCAAAGTTTGCTAAACACATTTTAAATGAGCACACTATGTACTGGTCTGATTCAAAGGCCATTTTGCTGTATAGCTCTATTATATCGGGACAAATCTATGCTGTTTATATAATTGTGTCTAAGATATTCAAAGCTATTTGTGAATGATTGTTAAATGTCCTGGACCAAATATTGGGTACAAAGTATTCTTGTGAAAGTTGTGTTAACTGTGGTGCACAATACTTAATGTACTTTGATAAAGGAGAACAGAAAACTATTTGATTTTGGGAGGCATAGTTTCAGGAATACTTCACATTTGCACATAGAGATTTATATCTATTTTTATGAATTAAAAGGCACAGTTATCTATCATCTTTCACATAAAATGTTTCAAAGTAATTTGCAAGGAGTAATGGATGCTAATCAAGTGGGAGAATAGTTAGGGGAGGCGACTGAAAGTAGGCCAAGGAGATCCATTTTGAAGATTGGGTAAGCAATAGTAAGATGAAGAGATTTAGGATGGCAATTCCAGAGTGCTGCAGTATGAAGATTCTCACAAATGATTAAATGGGGAAGAAAAGGAAGGTAGGATGGTGAATACACCAGATTTGGAATAATAAGCTTGCTTGCTTGCAGGGTTAGAGAATATGTGACAGACCACAAATGTCGAACAGAGAGCCTGCTTTCTTCTGAAATGTTTTTCTTAAACTCCACTCTTTTCAAAAATGATTATTTCTCTTTCTCCCCCTTCACTGAGTGCTAGTGGTGGCAAAAGGCTTTTAATTGGGTATTTCTCAGTTTTTGTTTTGACTATTTCTGCCACAGTTGCTTAATTATTCTTTTATTTGAGGAGTCTGCTTCAACTGGTGGACAATATCAACTTTTCTCAAATTGCATCATTCAAAAAAATACTTGGACACTAATAGATGGTATCAGGAACCTTGATTAAATGCTCATTTAATACTGGTTTTTGATTAGTCTAAGCTACTGTACTTATGTACGTGTAAAAATTATTGGTTACAGGGAATTATTGACTAAATACAGCAATCATAAATCATTTTTGTTGCAGGATAACAAACTAGTGAGCAATTGTGTGGATTGTTAGAAATTCCTGATAGTTCTGCATCATAATTGGATAGAGAAACAGTGAACAGTTTCATCATGACAATTCCTATAGGTTTAAATAAAGGATTTTCTGCTGTTAGGATGCAGCTTTATATTCGGATGTGGAAGAGAGACATTGGCAGATCTACTGCTGTCTTGCCTTATGTCCGGGGGAGCCCTCAAGCTCTGTCAGGAAATTCCACCCATTACACCCTTATGAGGCCTCAGTGCAACTTGCTCCAGTGGAAAGGTTGCTCCAGTGGAAAGACTCCAGACATTTACAAAGGAAAAGTAATTGCTTTTGGAAATAATCAATTGCCTTCCCCAAGATGACTACTTGGCCTTCTCACCATTACCAGATTCTGGTGTTTTGAAGAAGATGCCACTGAAGCACCCTTACAAGTATGAAATCCTGGCTGCAATAATGTAAGTGATCCTGTCCCCAGGCTTTGAGATGGCATTCACATCTTTGGCCATGGGAAGAGAGGCTTTAGTTCTGCCACATTGCGTTAATGGATTGGGCCCCAGCAATTTCAGCATTGATACATTTAAGGTTGATTGGAGTTAGAACTCTTGAGTTTTACTCAAATTGATCATTGAACCATTTGCATTTATCAACAGTCAGCCCAATTTGTAACCAAACTATTGACATCTTTCTTTGTTTACAGATGATATTGGTCAGACACTTTTCCACGAGGTTGCTTCTCAGTTTCTCAAGGGTTTAACCCCCGAGGATCTCCAACCTCAATTCGAGCATCGGCTGGGATCTGATCACTTGGAAACTTGTTACATTATCTTCAACATGGATCAAGAAAATGCATGACTCAGTGTGCAACTACAAAGCATGAACTGAAGCTTAGTTGTCATTTGTTTACTAAGAAAAAGCACTACTTGAATAGGTTCCTGCTAGAAGAACTGACTGATGAGTATCCCACTGGACATATTGTTTTTAGGTTTCTGGCTGCCTGCTGCATTATTTTGTCTTTATGCAACCATAAATAGCACTACAATATCCCTACCTTTTTGAGCAGGGGTGTAATGGGCTTCCCTATTATTTTGCAGTTAGTTGGTCGCCAGATGGCTGATATGTAGGGGACATATTACATTTTATATTTTCTGCAGTTCTCCACTTGACGGTTCCCATTATTTCTCCTAAATTTAATTTGGTAGTATTTTCCTTCACTTCTGCATTTAGTTCTCAAATTTTGACTGATGACATCTGCCTTAACTTTTACCAACATTGCTATGAAGCTGGCATGTTAGGAAGTGCATAGATGTTTTGCCAATTTTGTTTTTCCTTTTTGCTCTGGGAAATCTACACACTGGTACCTCAGTTTTGACTACAATCTTACTCTGCTGGTCCTTCAGGACTATGGGAACATGATACTGGACTTATTTGAAAAAGAACTAGCTAGGTATTGTAATGGAAAAAGTTAGAATTAGGATGGGATCAAATAGACTGAAGGCTTTCTTCATTCTAATTATTTTGTGAAGGAAACTGGAGATGGGATAGTTTTCTCATTTACCTCTTTTATAACAAAAATATACATTTACCAGATATTTCTAGAATTGCTTTTATTGGCATGGAGTTGTTTTAGTATGATTCTGCTAGGCTGCTCAATTCACTTAACAATCACAGTTTAATCAAGCCTGATGGCAGCTTTGGAGCTACTTCTTATGAAATCATGATTCAGACTGGAAACTTGGATTCTCGACACGTAGTATAGTTTTCTATGGTTGGAGGAAGAGGCAGATGTGTACTTTGAAGTTGCACTCTAAAATTGGTATCACTAGATTAGCCATGTAGACTTGAACTTCTTTGTGCAAGCTTAAAAGAAAATCAAATATATGTATAGTTAGATGTATTTTTAAAATTGTACAGTACTTTAAATAAACACACAGAAAGCACTTCCCACCACCACTCCCACACCCAACATCCCCCACCCCCCCAATCCACTTTCCTCCGGTCTCTCTTTTTCCGTTATTGTCTCACGATGCAATGGATTAAAGCATCATCCTTGGTCTCTGGAACCTGGATGCAAATTCAGAACAAATCTTTGGCACAAAAGTCTTCTGACACTTTGCATATCTCACCTTGAATTAATTGGAGACAGGGATATTTTGGCATAGTTTCTATGATGAGCCTTAGCCCTTCCCCAAGGGATCTTAATTAAGAAATGTTCTTAGTACTTGCAGAAAAATAGATTACAATATTCTTTCGATGGCCGGTTTCAAAAGGAACATTTTGAAAAATTGTCTTTTCAGTGGCAGATTTGAGCGGCTGGAGGTAAATTTGAACTGAGAATTAAGGCTGCAAATCATTTGGCTTCTTATTTATCCCAAAGTTTCCAATGTGAGAAGCATGCTAAAAAGGAAAGTACAACATTCTAAGAAAATAGCTTTAGGTAAGTTTAATTAACTTTTTTTCCTGAATGATAGCGGATAATGAAATAACTATTTTAAAATACCCTTGGGGTTGATTTCCTCCAATTGTATTGTGTGATTTCATCATTCCATAATGTTAAATGATTTCAGTTGTGAAATTATAAATATGTTCCTTTTGAATGTATAGCTATGCATAGGCTCAGAATTTGCTGGAAAAATAATAGTGTAATAAAGGTTCATGTCGTTATTAGAGCATAAGATAAATTCAGTAATTTATGGTGACGAACAGATGTGCTGTGAGTTGTGAATCCCCACAAACTATTGGGTGGTTTGTGCTGCTTCGCCTTTAGCCTTGCAAAACTGGAGGTCAACTTCCTCATTAGTGTTAAGAAGAAAATGCTGCATTTGCACAATAAAAATAAATAAAGCTTGTCACTGAAATTCAGGACTTCTGTTTAGCAGCATAATGACCCTGTTGTTTATTTCCAAATGACCTTTTTATTTTTGAAACTAGTTATCAGTGAAAGGATGATTTATTCCAGTGTCACATAAAGCATATAACCAGGGCGCTAGTTAAATTGATTTATTTAACCGATTGAATCCATTTAGAAATCAATTTATTGTGGATTCAGTGTCAATGCTAAATTCATTTCAGCTTGCCAGAGTTTAGAGTTGCCCATCAGCCCTGCAAAATATGTAATTCCACCAATTTTAAATGACTAACAATTACCATGCTGATTCCATAAACAACATCATGCCATAAAATACTATAAAGTATATCATTTTCATTTTTTCCACATAGGCAGCAGCTGTATTCAGTTTCTGAATTTTATGAATTAAAAAAATAATAAATGCACATTAGGCTGGAGGTTTATGTGTCATGTTTCATAGGCATAAACAATATCCTGTCTGTGATACTGTGATAAACACCATTTAAGTAATCAGATGTTCAGGCTGCCATTTCAGATATTTGCTCTTCATTCAAATCCTTACATTTAGTTGGTTAGGGAGATATATTGTAGGTCCTGTCAGACACCAAGGTGCTAAGTGCCCTGCTGACCCCTCAGCTCCATTGTCAACTCTCATTTCCAGTGATGGGTGATATAATTAGTTGAAGGTTAAGCGTGAGGAAAAACATACAACTCATGATGCTCGTTGCAAGATAAATTGCTCCAGCAAATTCTGAGCTTTGGTGACTGGCAGAAATGATTTCCTCTTTGAAAGAATACTTGAAGGCCGACTTAATGTGAAGGTTTAGTTAGCTCCTTAAATTTAATCATGAATAAAGTAATATCTCTGGTGAATGTCTATAATACTGTTTGACACTTTGCACTGTTAAATTATCTTAGAATGTTTAATTTTAGAGCAAGTTGCAATATAGATGTACAATTTGATAACTTTAATATTTAGCCATAGTTGGCTATCAAAGGCATTTTAAAACCTCTTTCAACAGACATGTAGAGATTGTATAGAAGCAAATGACGCGGGTGCTGGAATCTGAAACAAAAACAGAAAATGTTGGAAAATCTCAGTAGGTCTGACAGCATCTGTGGAGAGAGAACATAGAACAGTACAGCACAGTACAGGCCCTTTGGCCCACGATGTTGTGCCGAACCTTTTCTGAAACCAAGATCAAGCCATCCCACTCCCTATCATTCTAGTGTGCTCCATGTGCCTATCCAATAACCGCTTGAAAGTTCCTAAAGTGTCCAACTCCACTATCACAGCAGGCAGTCCATTCCACACCCCAACCACTCTGAGTAAAGAACCTACCTCGTACATCCCTCCTATATCTTCCACCACGAACCTTATAGTTATGCCCCCGAGTAACAGTTACATCCACCCGAGGAAATAGTCTCTGAACGTCCACTCTATCTATCCCCCTCATCATCTTATAAACCTCTATTAAGTCGCCGCTCAACCTCCTCCGCTCTAAAGAGAAAAGCCCTAGCTCCCTCAACCTTTGCTCACAAGACCTACCCTCCAAACCAGGCAGCATCCTGGTAAATCTCCTTTGCACTCTTTCCAGTGCTTCCACATTCTTCTTATAGTGAGGTGACCAGAACTGCACACAATATTCCAAATGTGGTCTCACTAAGGTCCTGTACAGTTGCAGCATAACCCCACGGCTCTTAAACTCAATCACCCTGTTAATAAACGCTAACACACTATAGGCCTTCTTCACGGCTCTATCCACTTGAGTGGCAACCTTCAGAGATCTGTGGATATCAACCCCAAGATCTCTCTGTTCCTCCACATTCCTCAGAACCCTACCTTTGACCCTGTAATCCGCATTCAAATTTGTCCTACCAAAATGAATCACCTCGCACTTATCAGGGTTAAACTCCATCTGCCATTTTTCAGCCCAGCTCTGCATCCTATCAATGTTTTGAGTCTGGATGAGTCTGACGAAGAGTTGTCCAGACTTGAAACATTGGCTCTATTCTCTCCCCACAGATGCTGTCAGAGCTGCTGAGATTTTCCAGCATTTTCTGTTCATGTTAGAAATTGTATAGCTTTTGTTTACATAATTTTTTTGATATATTTTGATAGTTCAGAAGCTTGGATGGCTGTGTGGTGGGGAGGGGGGATGGGGGTGCAGGGAGTGATGGAAGGTAATCCTGTGTAGAAAGGTTGGACCTTCTATCCATTGGAATTTTGAAACATATAAAGTCATGAGGGAGCTTGACAGAGTGGATCTAGAAGGATGTTTCCCCTTATTGGAAAGACTAGAACTAGGGGACACATTTTAAAAATAAGTGATCTCCTATTTAAGATGGAGATGAGGATTTTTTTTTCCTGAAGGTTGTAAGATTGTGGAACTCTCTTTCCCAGCGAGGGGCAGAGGCAAGGGGTGGGGGGGGGGGGGGGGGGGGGTCATTGAATATTTTTAAGGCAGCAGTAGATAGACTATTGACTAACAAGGGAATCAAAGGGGGCAGGTAGGATAGTGGTGTTGAGATCCCAATCAAATCACCCATTATCTTATTGAATGGTGGAGAAGAATCGAGCAGCTGAATGGCCTACTCTTGTTCCTCATTTGCAGTTTTGATTTGAAGAAGAATATTATGATTCTAACACTGTAAGACTATTTAATGAAAGTTTTGCTCACTAAATTAGTGCTGTGCAATATGCTAGCCATTAGCCACATGTGGCTAATTGGGAACTCCGATGTAGCTAATTGCATTTCGAATTACTAAATAAAAATGAGTAATAGATACTGTGTTGAGCATGCAATCTCAATATTCAGAATTCTCAGGGCACGTGGTCATCAGACTTTACATTCTTTTATTGAATATTGGTTGTTAAGTAAATATGCATATGAGTGAAGTAGCCTGGGGATAACCATTGATCACAAACTTAACTGGACTACCTATAAATACTATGGCTACAAGAGCAGATCAGAAGCTCGGAACTCTGAAGTGAGTAACTCACATCCCGACTCCTCAAAGCCTGTCCATAAATCCACAATGTGGAGATGCCGGCGTTGGACTGGGGTAAACACAGTAAGAAGTCTCAACACCAGGTTAAAGTCCAACAGGTTTATTTGGTAGCAAAAGCCACTAGCTTTCGGAGCGCTTGCTGCTCTTTCGTCAGGTGATTGGGAGTTCTGTTCACAAACAGGGCATATAAAGACACAAACTCAATTTACAAAATATTTGTAATTTTGTAAATTGAGTTTGTGTCTTTATATGCCCTGTTTGTGAACAGAACTCCCACTCACCTGACGAAAGAGCAGCAAGCGCTCCGAAAGCTAGTGGCTTTTGCTACCAAATAAACCTGTTGGACTTTAACCTGGTGTTGTGAGACTTCTTACTGTGTCATAATCCATCAGGAGTGTGATGGGAAGCTCTCCCCTTGCCTAGAGGAGTGCAGCTACAACAACTAACAAAAGCTTCACACCGTTCAAGACAAAGCCCACTTGATTGGCACTCCATTCACAAACATTCACTCCCTCTAGCACCGGCATAGTAGCCGTGGTTTGTACCATCTACAAGATGCACTGCAGGAACTCATCAAGGCGTCTTTGACAGTACCTATCAAACCCATAGCCAGTACCATCTAGAAGGACATGAACAGCAGATACATTGGAACACACCACCAGGTTGCTCCAAGCCACACACCATCCTGACTTGGAAACATATTGCTGTTCCTTCACTGTCACTGAGTCAAAATCCTGGAATACCATCCCTAACAGCACTATGGGTGTACCTGCAGCATATGGACTGCAGTGGTTCAAATGAGCAACTCACCAATGCCTTCTCAAGAGTAATTAGGACGGGCAATAAACACTAGCTGTGTCAGCAAAGCCCACATCCTTTGAGCGAATAAACAAAATGCATACTGTGTGAGTGCTTGCAATTCATTTTTCCACTAAAATTAGTGCATGTGGTTAAAACAGTGTCACAATAGTTACTTGTGGCTAGTCAGCAATGTTAATTGTCAATACTGCAAATATTAACAATACTAAATAATACTCTACCTACAAACTATGCTATAATTTGAATCAAAAAATGATATATGCACCTGCATTAAACCTTAAAATCATATTTGTGAAATAGAAATTCTAATTTATTTAGGAAATGTTTAGGAAAATTTGTTTAGGAAATGTTTTTAACAGTTTGTAATTAAAATTGTTCTCATTTGTTAACAGTCCCATTTAAAATGTGAGCATTTGTAAAAGTTAGACAATCCTTGTCCATTATTTGCCATTCTGATCATCTACTGAGATTTCTGGTGGTGGAAGACTTGCACAGCTTTGGTTATTTCTGTTTTTTTTGGGGGGGTGAATGACAACACGAAAATGTTTTTGATGTTTGTATTGTATTTGTTTTCATTTCATTGCCTAGGGTATTGCTGTTTCATACCTGTAGGACTAAAATGTTCTCCACTAGGGTCACTGGAGGAGCTGCAAACTGCCTCTTTTGTTAATGGGAGTGTACTAATCCACTGATACCATCCCTTTCCAGAAACTGCCTGAGGCTGAACCAGACTTTTGGTAAACCCAAATGAGCTTTGAACCAGATATTGAGGCCAATTGTTTCCACTTGTGCCTGTCTCTGCTCTGCCTCCCTTCAGCTTTCCTGCTGTTGAAACTCTCATCCATGTATTTGTTACTTTCAGACTTGACTTCCAACACATTCAACCCCCATAAACTTGGGTCATCCAAACCTCTGCTGAACATGATGTAACTTGTACCAAATACCATTCATCCCTAAGTCCCGTGCTCAGTGACCTACACTGGTGACCAGTTTAAAGCATCCATTTTTAATGCTCATCCTTGTTAATAAATCCTTTTCTCTGTGGTAGTGTCCCTCCCTATTTCTGTAATATCTTCTAGCCCTAAAAACCTCCAAGCTATCTGTACCAGTCTTTTGAACATCCCTAATTTTAATTGCATCACTGTTGGTGGCTTTACCATTGGCTGCTAAAGCTCTGGAATTTCCTTCCTAAACCTCTCTGCCTCTCTAACTCGCTTTCCTCCTTTGAGACACTTAAAACCTACCTCTAGATTTTATGCTGAAATCTGTAGTGGGATTTGAGCCTGCCACTTTCTGACTCGGAGATGGAAAGTGATACCACTCAGCCAAAGTAAACAGGTTTGATCCTCATTAAAATTTCTTTCAGCAGCCATCAGGGTGCAGTGCATAACCTATGGTTTTAAATAGCCACCTCTTAGGACAGTCTATTGTTATGTAATTTAATACAACTTTATATTCTGTTAGCTCAACAGATATGTCAGTTACCACTGTTTTACACTAGGTGGCAGGAGAGGATAATCAACCATGAAACTTATTTTTCAATGTCTTAAAAGAGTCAAGGATAAGAAGAAATTGAGTAGATTTTCCAATTAAGTGGCAACAGTTTGAAGCTTGATAAATATCTGCCTGACTGTTAATGCACTTGCTGCTCCTTGGGCCAGGCTAAGACTTTCAAGTGTACTTGACGTGGAGTGCACATCTGATTGGCTTGACCTGGAGCCTGTGTAGACTGTTTTGTATGGTCATAGCAAAGCTGCCAGTTAACATAGGTGGGAAGTGGTACCTGGCATTGCTTCTCTACTTCCACCAAACAAACACAAGGGAGATTTCCACTGGAGAGGTACTGCCCCAATATTCCAGCCACACCAAAGCAAATGACTGTGCTCAGACACTGAGCACAAAGTTAAGTGGAAAGAGGAAAAAATAGAAAAGATGCAGAAATATCCCAAAAAGTGCTTGTACAAATCTTTCTATAAAAGTCTTTAAATCCACTCACACAGATAAATGCAGCCCTGGGTGGTGTGGAGTCGCGGGTAGCTGGGGGACACTCATTTATGGCTGGGTGCATGATTGAAACCACTGGCAAAAACACTGAGAATGCATGGACATATAAGTAATGCAATTGCACGATAATTTTAAACATAATTAATTGCTAACTGGCTGTTGTTTCTAATTCCAAGCCTGCTTGGAAAATTAGCTAGTAAGTTAAATGGAGGGAGATCTGTCACATTAATTGGGATCTTTGTCCTTTGTGCATTCAGTTACATTAATTCCATGTCCATTAATTGAATAGAGCCTATTGAAAAATCTCTCTCATAAACTTGACAAACTGTTAAAATTATAGTATGTTAGAGGCCATTTGGTCCATCAAGTTTGTACAGATCTTTTCCCCATATGAACCGCTATATGGCCCCACATATTTTAACATTAATTTTCTTAAAGGGACTACCTAATTACATTAAAAAATTATTGTTGTCTTAACATGAGCTTGCAGGGAATTTACATTCTGATCATGTTCTCTCTAATTTTTCCGAACCTTTTTATGATGACTTCACATTTGTGTTCACTTGTTACTGTTTTGCAGATCATTGAAAACAGTCCATATACCTCATCACAAATCTTCATAATTCTGAAGGCCTCTATTAAATGAACATTGATTTGGGCTGTTCTTAGCTCAAATCAACTTCTTGCATTCTCTTCATAACTGGATTCCCTGATCCCTGACAACACCCATTCCTCATGTGACTTTAGGTTGTTGGCTGGTTGTTTGACTAAGGTGAGCATTGCAGCTGAACCTGATCCTGCCTACACGGAGGTCTGGTGTATGTAATTTCCAGCAGGACTCCCCGAATAATAACTAAGTGTGGAAGTCTTATCCAGCTTTCTCTTTGCCAAGACCAAAACCACTGAGGTGATCTGTAATATTTAACTTGCACCTAGTTCGTCAGCTAAGATTAACTGAAAAGCAGAGGTTAGTGGTGCAGCTTTCTCACCCAAGGCCCAAGCAGGGTGATCTGCCAGACTTAACCACCCTACCTCTACTCCCTTCCTGCAGTCCTCCACCCTACCCTACTCCACTCTCATCCTTGAACTCCTCTCACCAGTGGTACAATTGTGGCTGATGGGAAGCAACCCTTAAGTGGGCATTCAAAGGCATCACGAGGGTGGTTGGACTGCCCTGGGCTTTGACCAACCCTCCATAAAAATGTGGACAGGTTGGGGGTGAGCGGGAAGGACACAATTTTAAGGGTGGCAAGGAAGCCATGGATGCACTGCCCACCTATGGCCTATTAAGTGGGCAACTGATGCTCAATTAAGGGCCTTGTTCCACTAATGCTCCAATTTAATGCTTGATAGGAGAGGCCTATGCTCAACGTCATCCGGACTTGAAAGGTCACCTCTTTTCTCTCCTTACAAATGCTGCCACATCTGAGATTTTCCAGCATTTTCTTTTCTGTGCTGAATGTGTTGTCTGCGAATGTTAACCTTGTGGTTTGCTGGTCAGTGAAAGGAGGATGTCTATCTCCTTTCTGAGCCCCCTGTGCTAATCAGAGTCCCTGCCACAGGATAGTCTAATTAGAATCTCTGTCCCAGCCCTGGTGAAATCCTGGATGTCATTGGGTTTGAAGACATCCTTGGCTTCTCTTCCTCCAGTGGGCCTCCTGCAACGCTGGCTGTGGATACTGAACCTGGTACACAACTGCTGGCAAATTTATGAGGTGGGATTTCCTCCTGGAGATGGACAGAAGTTCCATCCCTATATACTAGTTAAAGGGCCATTGCACAAAGAATTAAAGCAGGATGAACTGGTCAAGCAGAGGTGGGCTTGCCCCTGAAAGTTATACTTCGGGATTGTGTGTGGGGGGGGGGGGGGGGAGCTTAACCTGAGCATATAATCTAGTCTGGGGAATTTACAGACAGCCCAATCTGCAAACCTGCCATCAAAGGGATCATAAAATGATGTCTTATGAATTGATAGGAATTCCAGCTTTCCTTTTGTTATCCTGTGTGAAATTCATTTTGTTGTTAATAGTGCCAATGGTTCTCTTGAATATTGATAACTTGTCTTTGGCTATCAGGAAACTATCACCAGATGCTGCAGGCTGATTCACCATTTTCTTCCTGGTAATCGGGATAACAACTAAGACTGTTGAATGAAAAGATCTTTTTGTACATCTTGCCAACATTTTGCTCAGGTTAAATATAGAATTGGAATGTAGGGAAGTTACTCTAAACTTTCATTGAACTTTGGTTAGACCACACTTACAGAACATCACACGCAGTTCTGATCGTCATCTTATAAAAAGGTTATAGAGGCACCAGATTGGGTGGAGAGAAGATTTATGAGGATGACACCAGAAGTGTGTAGGTATTCATGTCAGGAAAGGATTGCAGGCCTTTTTTGGGTCTCTCTTCTCTTGCAAAACGAAGGCTAATGGGTGGAATAATACTGTGGAGATATTTGAAATGATGTAATGTTTTGATAGAGTGGATACAGAGGGAATATTTCCTCTTGTGGGGAAGAGTAAAACTGGAGGCCATCAATATAAGATAGTTACTGAAAATAGGGCCATTTTTCTTCCCACTCTTTTCCCCTACTTTACTCCCCTTCCCTTACCTTTCCTCCCTCTTCTCCTTTTCCAAATCTTAATTCTGTCCCATCCATTCCACCCCCCTCCCCACAACATCTTCATTTTAGCTTCTCTGCTGTTTGGCCATTCACACCCTTTATTCTCTCTGTGGACTGCCATTAGCTGGTTTCCATGGTTTCTGTGGCTATGACTCATCTTTCATTCCCTCACCCTGCAGTATAAATATCTCCCACTTTTTATGCCTTTTAGCTTTGACAAAGGGTTGTCTGGACTCAACGTCAGCTCTTTTCTCTCCTTACAGATGTTGCCAGACCTGCTGAGATTTTCCAGCATTTTCTCTTTTGGTTTCAGATTCCAGCATCTGCAGTAATTTGCTTTTATTACTGAGAATAGGGCATTCAGAAGAAACTTCTTTACCTAAAGACTGGTGACAATGTGCAACTCACTACCACAACGAGTTTTGATGCATTTGAGGGGATGTTAGACAAGCACGAGAGAGTATATTGTTATGATGGCAGATTTAGATGAAAGGGGAAGGGTCGAGTGGAGCATAAACTTTGACATGTGCTGGTTGGGCCGAATGGCCTGTTTCTATGCTGTTTATCTTATGTAATCCTATTTAACCTTATTTTCATGTCCCGCCTGCAATGTTGCACAATGTTCCTTATCAATTGGCAAGTCATGTTGCAGCTTTATAGAACCTTAGTTAGGCTGCATTTGGAATATAGTGTTCAATTCTGGTCACCACACTACCAGAAGGATATGGAGGCTTTGGAGAGGGTACAGAAAAGATTTACCAGGATGTTGCCTGGTATGGAGGGCATTAGCTATGAAGAGAGATTGGAGAAACTTGGTTTGTTCTCACTGGAACAACGGAGGTTGAGGGGCGACCTGGTCGAAGTCTACAAGATTATGAGAGGCATGGACACAGTGGATAGTCAGAAGCTTTTTCCCAGGGTAGAAGAGTCAATTACTAGGGGGCACAGGTTTAAGGTGTGAAGGGCAAGGTTTAAAGAAGATGTACAGAGTAGTGGGTGCCTGGAACTCGTTGCTGGGGGAGGTAGTGGAAGCGGATACGGTAGTGACTTTTAAGGGGCGTTTTGACAAATGCATTAATAGGATGGGAATAGAGGGATATTGTCCCCGGAAGGGTAGGGGGTTTTAGTTAAGTCGGGCAGCATGGTCGGTGCAGGCTTGGAGGGCGGAAGGGCCTGTTCCTGTCCTCTAATTTTCTTTGTTCGTAACCCTCACTCTCAGATAACTTTCCTCTACGTTCAGTTCCAGCACCATCATGCCCCATCATCGCCCCAAGCCCCTAACACTTTGCCAACTTGTGCCAAATTCTATTCATTTTATACTGCAGTCACCCTGTTTAAAAATATTACTGGAGCCTACAGTATATTTAGACTCTCAAACATTTGTCAGCCCAGCAGTAGAATCTGGATCCAGGAACCAAGTAATTTTTATCATCTTCAACCTGTCTTTCTCATTCATATGCTGATTTAGTGTGCATTTGCTGAATATAGGCAGAATTATTCGAGGTAAGAAGAGTGAGATGAAGTACTTACCTAGAATTTAGCAATTTAAAATAATCTGCAAAAAAAATTGCAAATGCTGGATATCTGAAATGAGAACAGAAAACGCTGGAAATGCAAAGCAGTCAGTTTCTGAAAACAGTAAATTCTGATTCTAACATTTTAAAAATTCATTCATGGGCTATGGCCGTCGCTGGCTGGCCAGCATTTATTGCCCATCCCTAGTCGCCTGAGGGCAGCAACCACACTGATGTGTGTCCGGAGTCATATATAGGCTGGACCGGGTAAAGATGGCAGATTTCCTTCCCTAAAGGACACTAGTGAAGCAGATTGACTTTTCCAACAATGGTTTCATGGTCATCAGTAGACTTTTATCTAGATATCTTCATTGAATTCAGATTCCATCATGTGCTCTGACGGGATTCGAACCGGGATCCTCGGAACATTTTCTGAGTTTCTGGAATAATAGTGATAATACCACTAGGCCAAGGCCTCCCTTGTCCCTGTTAGATTTGTAGACTTGAAACTCATTTGTGACTGATTAAAGACCACACCGTTACAGACCGTGATTATGAGTGACAAATTTATTAACTAACACAAGTTAAACTCTGCAGCATTTCACATCGGCAGTGGTAGATAGCTGTATCTTCCATGACTCCAGTCCTTGCCTCCCAGACAGCTGTGACACTATTACTTCAAGTGTTCTGTTGACTGATGATCTTTGAATCTTCTTCTATTGGTATTCACTAATGTCTCAAAGTGCCTCACCTTTTATCCTATTTTCCTGATGCTGTACCTGTTCGGGCATACCCAATTTCTCTTACATGATTCTTAGTCTGAAGTCATAACCTCTTTACATTTGAGTCCACAGACCTTCACAGGTTTCCCTGTTCTTCTCAATAGTTCTTGTAAAAGATTTCAAAGATCACAATCCTGCATAGCATTTCAAATAATTCCCTAGTACAACAAATTCTAAACATTTTACAAAGTGTGTAACCACTTTTGTGTTCTCCAAGGCATTGAAATATAGTTAGTTAATCATTAATTTGCTTCTCCACACAATGACTTGTTCCTTAAACTTCAACACATTATAAACTACGATACTATGTAATTTCTATTTCACCATAAAGTGTCAGACAAATCATGTTTAAATGCTGAACTTTTGTCCTTATCACAGCTTCCTTAACCATATTATTTAACAACCACAGTTGGTTTAAACACATTATTTAGCAATCATAACCTTAACCTTTTCTGGAAATACTTTGCAACTTGGCCTTGGCATTAAAAGACAACCAACATCATAAAAATATCATAAAAAAGACTACTAAACCCGACCTGCCTTATTTGTTATGGATATGAAATAACTCCTCAGAGGCTGGTATGTCTTCACCAGATTCTCTTTACTTACAAACTTGTCTCCACTCCTAGGAATGCTTCAGATACAAAGTCAGATTCCAGAATGTCAGTAGACCTGGCACTCCTTATAATATACACAGGTGAGACTTCCTGACTGGGCAGGCAATCATTACCTCAATCAGGGAGCTCATACTCTAAGAGATCAACCTCATGGGCCTCATTGAGGTCATTACAGTATCTGCAGATGTTTCCTTCAACTACATATTAGAAATACCAAGGCCATTTACTGGAAATTTATGTGGAGGTGATCACCCCATCACCGTTCTTTCCTTGCTGAAAATTGGGGTTCATTCTGCCTCCGCTTGATTGTGGGGGAGGAAGTCCTGCCTCCGAGAGCTGCTGGCCAATCAAATGGCTGGCAGCTGTCTAGTCCCAGCAGGAATGGTAGTCTCTGCTTGCCAGCTCTCCTCACAGGCCTTCCGTCTGCATAAACTTGAACTCATCCAAAACTCTGTCTTCCAACTTTCACAAAGTTTTATTCATTCATCACCCCTTTGTGCATAGGCCTACACCTCAGTTTTAAAATAATCATCCTTCTTTTCCAATCCTTCTATAGCTTTGTGCCTCTCTGTCTCTGTAATTTCTTCGAACCCTACAAACCTCTGTGATCCTCCAACTCCGGTCCCTTGTACCTTGTACCATGCTTTCAGTTTCCTGAGCCTTAGGCTCTGGAATTCTCCTTCACCCTCCACATTACTCTACCTCTTCTCCATTAAGACATTCACTAAAATCTGCCTCTTTCCCATGCCCTATATCTCTTTATGTGGTTGGGTGTCAATTTTTGTTCGATCTTGCTCCTGTGAAGCACTTTGAGAAGTTTTACTAAGTTAAAGGCGCTTTATAAGTATAAGTTGTGAAGTCACTGATAAAGGCAACACACCTGAAACACCAAAATATCTGTTTAAAGATGCTGACTGAATTACTGTGAATTTCCAGTAATTCCTATTTTTAATTTAAGTGTATTTTTTGCTTTCATAGGTAAAACCTGGGGGAACTGGTCATTTGGCTAGATGACCAGTGCCTGGATCAGATTAACACAGGATTTGCACAAGATTTTATCCCAATCAGGCTAAAGTAGACTCAGGGCTTGTCTCTTCACACCTGCACTAATAAAAATCACGGCATAATGCCAGGATTTTGTGAATAATCGCAAAGGACCAGTCTTCAGGCAGAGATCTGAAGATAAAGAAAAAAGTAAAGCCAATGTTGCCTATCTGCGCATTGATTATCAGCCAAACACATTACTGATGTAATTGAGTTTGATGAAAGGTGATACGTGGTGGCACACATATAAAAGGGTTTGAATTTAGTTTATTGATTATCCAGAGGCTCGAGCACAGTAATAGCCTCCGAAGGATGGAATTTGTGGTGGCATCTGATTCAGTGGAGTTAATGCTGTTCAGGCTGAGGCCTGTGATGTTGGCAGGCCTTTTAGAGTCATGACACAAATATAGTTTGCCTCAGCTGCTTCTGGTGGTCACAGACGTGACTACACAATAGACGGATGTTTGGAGTAACTGATATTCAATGGCCTTTCACCTTACCCATTTGCTCAGAGCAACCGGAATTGATTCAAAGTCACAACACACCACATCTGCTGCAAATTTGCTTTGAACCCTTGAACTCATATCTGACCCCAGAGAGTACCTGGAAGAGGATACCACGAATGTTGATGCTTACATGCTGTTCAGCATATAGAACAAAATAGATGGAACATAGCGATTTCATCACATCATTGGAAGGATGTAAGTACTAATCATTTGTTTGTGCAGGGTCAAAATTCCCCACAGTGTCTTCCTTCAGGCTCACTCTAGAATGCTAGCACATGCTGGGCTGTGAAGCAAAATCTCTGCCTGTCAGTCCTCAAACGATGAACTCCTGAACGCTACTGTGGTTAGTTGCCAAGTGGAAGGCAAAACACTTTCCAACAGGCAGAGAAAGAAAAAAATAAACTACGGGATCAGTTCTATTTTAATCTAATTTCCTAAAGGCTTCCCATGTCTTCTAATATCACTCCTTTACCTTCCTTTTCTGGACAGCAATCAGTGGAGAGCAAACACTGAACTCTGGGCTGGTCAACATCCTGCAGCTGTTAATCTGGGAATGCTGACCCAGAGGCACATAGATGCACAAGTCTAAATAGGGCTACAAGTAACTTGGAGAGAGTATGTAATGATTACATGTATAATATTGGGACGCTTATACTTGTTTTGGTGCTCACCCATGTATGGGTGCAATCTACACTAAGCAGGGGGAAATGTCTTGCTTAGAATTATTTTATACAGTTTGTTTATTTTTGTACCTGCTCAACTACAGGATCTACTGGGTAAAGGTAAACAATGCACCCCTGGTCAGCACCATTTTGTTGTGTGTCCCAGCATCGGTTTGTTTACTGGCACATCAGATAAAAGAGAATAATTCACTCACACATAAAGGGTAAAAAGGGAACAGTTCACTCCTACCTGGCCTGAAATGGCTTGTATGTTAGCTCCTGTAGCTCTTGTATGTGTATAGTTATACAACAGATAAAAGGAAACAGTTTGCTCCTGTTTGGCATTTTACAGGGCCTGTGTGTTTCAGGTTTGATAATGCTTTTCCTCTGACTCAGAAGATTGCAGATTCAGGTTCCATTTCAGATTGCTCTTTCAGTGCAGAATTGGGGGAGTGTAGTACTGTTGACAGGCTGTTTCAGATAACACATTGAACTGAAACCTTCTATTATTTCTCAGGTGGTATATGTGGATGTTAAACATCGAATTGCACTGGAAGAGCAGAGAGATTATGACTGGGATTTTATGGTCTTGCTCGTCCCGAAACCATAAAATTCCGCCCAAGGTCAATTGTTCACTCCTCGCCTACTCCGATTCCTGTGGCGGGGGGAGAATTCCAGCCCATCTTATGTCCTGGTCAACATCCAATACTGAACCAACATCACTAAATTTTCACTAGTTAACGAGTCACTTTCTCATTGCTGTTTGTGGGCATTGTTAAGTATAAAATAACTGCCTCACTTGCCCACATCCAAACTGTAACTGCATTTCAAAGTAATTTGTTTTTACAAAGCTTTTTGGGACATTCCTGAGACAATGCTATGTAAATGAAAGTTCTTTCAACTTCGGTACAAACGCTGGGGAAAACGGAAGAGATCATTCCTGCCTGGTATCATTCAGTTTCATATGCACTGCAGAATTAAGTTCCATTAGGTACTGCACAACAGTAACATGCACCCCTTTACTATATCATGACACTTGTGCTTTGAGGGGAGAAAACATTTTTTTAAACATGTGGTATCCCTTTAATTCCATAGTGAAACTGAGGAGTATTCTAAAAGGATGTAATTGGACTTTCTAGCAAGCATTTTAGTTCTAATAAATGCCCTTGTGATCTGCAGTTACTGTGGCGATGAAAGCTAAAAAGCAAAGGGTAAATACAAAGCTAATTGGAGATCAGGTTACAGCTGACCTCAGATCCAGCAGTACAGAACTGATCCTATATTATACATTTGGAAAGGGACAAAAACAACACTGCTGCTCTTGCAGGTTTGCCAGATCCAACTAGACTATTCAGAGGAATTGGAGAAGGGAGTTCCTGGACATTATGTACCACTAAGACTGCCGTGAGCCTTGCTGGGAAGGTTCTTCAGGGGTGTGCTATTTGGGTGTTGACCACAGCTGGGAACTTCGAATGGAATACAGCTGCTGGTGAAACCGACTGATTGCCAAGTCCATTGTGTGGAAAGTAAGAGATACTATGTGCTAGTGTTGGAGTTGGAAAGACTGAGATTGTTCATAATGCCACGTTTTTGTGAGGAGTGATTCAAGTGCTTGTCATTACGAGTAGTTAATATCATTGCTGTAAATTTGAAATTTACCTTTGATTTGAAGTATCATTTATATAACATAGAGCAGTATAACACAGGAATAGGCCCTTCGGCCCACAATATTGTGCCGAACATGACACCAAATTAAACTAATCCCTTCTGCTTTTGGTTAGTCCATAACCCTCTATTTCTTGCATACTCATTTGCTTATCTAATAGCCCCTTAAACACCCCAAGTATCTGCCTGCACAACTACCCCAGGCTGTGTTCCAGACACCTACCACTCTGTGTAAAAAAAAACTTGCTCCTCACATCTTCTTTGAACTTTTCCCCCTCTCACCTTAAGTGCATGCCCTCTAGTATTACATTTTCTGACTGTCAACCCTATCTATGCCTCTCATAATATTATCAGGTTTCCCTTCAGCCTCTGCCACTCCAGAGAAAGCAACCCTAGTTTGTCCAGCTTGTCCTAATAGCTCATACCCTCTAATGCAGGCAGCGTCTTGGGTAAACCTCTTCTGCACCCTCTCCAAAGCCTTCACACACTTCCTGTAAATGGGTGACCAGAACTTAGCTGTTAATTAATGTTTAAATTTTGTTGATTTTTGTTTGATCGTTATGGTAAAAGTTTTAAAATGTGAAATAACGTACATTGGTTTTCTTTCCATTGGCGTCATGGGAATCCCTTCCTCTGAAAGAGTTACCTTTCTGTACAGGGATCGTAACAACTGATATCACAAAACAAGTTTTGTGGCTCCCAACATGTCTTGAACGATGGACCAAGAGCACCAGAAAACTTGCCTTGTCCTCAATATCTGATAAGATTAGTTAATTTGTTCACAGGTACACATAACATCTGAAAAGCATTATCACTATACAGGAGTTATTCCTCTAAATGAAATGCTCAAGTGTGCAACCAAATGATATGTATGTGTGTTGGAGTCAGGTTCTGTACTGGAACCATAGGACAAATGGACACAATTCCATCACACCTGTTTCTTTGAGAAATGACCTGTATGATTACATTTTCTGAAAGTCAAAGCTGTAAACACAGTAATAGTTTGGCACAAAAAGTAAAAAGCAACCCATCTGGTGTTCTCAAAATGTAATAATTCTGTGTTATTGTTAGATTATACTTATTTTAAAAGATTTATAGTCATATGAAATATTCAGAGGAGACAAAGCTAAAATATTTATAAAACTGCATAACATTTTATTACATCCTCAGGACATGCCAAAGCTCTTTACAACCAAATGATTAATTCTGGGTTGCAATAACTGTTGTTATGTAGACACATTCGGCAGACAATTTGGATATAGCAAGGTGCCAAAACAGCAAATGAGATGAATAACCAGGGTTAACCTGTTCTTGGCAGTAAAGGCTGAAGGAGGTACGCTGACCCCAGCATTGGAATAACTCACTACTCTTTTTCAAACATTGCCTTGGAATCTTTTACATGTGTGGGAACGGACGGACAGAATCCTTGTTTGAAATTTTCCCTAAACATGACTCTTCCGACAATGCAATATTCCCTGAATATTGCGCTGATGTGTCAGCTTAGATTGTGATCATGAACCCATTTTTCCCTTGACATAGAAACATAGTTACTGAGAATAATATTGCTCATCTTCTCGGATTGAATTAGCTGCCAGAGCAACAATTGTATTTTATCCCATGACAGTGATGCCAATCCCGAATCACAATTTACAATAGATTGTCTAATGGCTTAGCACTCATGGAATATTGAGCTCTCTGCGTCCAGCAGTTATTCAATAATTGCTGAGTGCCATAGAAATTTTATGTCCATCTGTCAGCTGTGTATGTTAACATCCTCATGTCTCTTCTCCAGCCATCAAACAAATCCTTTTATAAACTACTTATTCCTTGCGAACTTGAGTGTCTGTCTTTGGTTCTTTAGATTAGTGAAGAGAGAGCACGATCAATTTTAAATCTAGTGTTTTTTATTTCAATATAAAAAATAAAGAGAGAAACTATGCCTAGGTCACTGGGAGTAGCACCTGTGCAAAGCACATCACTCTGTGTTTTCACAATGTCATGTGGCACATAGGTGCCCAGTGGATGCAAAGCCAATCAAAATATCATCAATGCTCTCCCAGAAAAAGATACATCAGGAGAACTCTGCCCTCACCATTGGCCACTGCTTCATAATATGAAAGTTAATAAAGGTGTAGAAACAAACACAGATATTGTTTGTCCCTCATTTTCTCTTGGACGAATGTGGCACAATCATTATGAATCTCTTTATAGTAGTTCACAATTTCAAAACACAAGTTCCAAGTTGTCTGAGCTATTGTTGGAGAAATATTTGCTTTTATTCCTTTATCAGCTTTTATGTTATGAAGCAGCAGCTTCAGGTAAATGCACAGTTCTCCTGTTGTTGCTACAATTATCAGTATAAACTGCTCAGTGGTGTGGTGATGATGTTTTGATTGGCTCTGCATTGGCCTGTGGCACCTACTGAAGTACTGTAGCGGATTAAAATGCAAGTGAGAGATGGCGCACCAAGAAGTGCTCCTGAAACCAGCACTAATAAAAATGCATTTAACCTTGTTAAAAGTGTCTGAAGCTTTCTGGGTTTTGCATGGAGTAAAGGGCTTTTTTAATAGGAAAAGGAAATATGTTCATTCTCTTGGATTATTGATTCCTTCTGGAAAATGACATTAACAGGTAACAGTAAACATGCAATGTATGTAACATAACACATGCATTTTGAAGTATCACTTCCAAGTTAGACCTTCTACAAAGGCTGAACATTTTGATGGATTGATATTCAGCTATGAATATTTTTCTTGAATTTCTGCCTCACTGTTTTAAAGTTAATTGCCTCCAACATGCAACAATCAATCAGATAAATTGTCAGTTCAATTTTCTTTGAACACTTCTTCAAATATTGCATTTGCTGCAACACACCATTGGCACTCCAAAGGTTGGACTTTAACCTGGTGTTGTGAGACTTCTTACTGTGCTTACCCCAGTCCAACGCCGGCATCTCCACATCATGACTACCATCGACGCCACAAACTGCCGGCTCCAAGTGGAGAGGATCTCCAAGAAGATCGCGCATATCGACAAACCTGTTGGACTTTAACCTGGTGTTGTGAGACTTCTTACTGTACTCCAAAGTACAGCAGGAATGATCAGAATGTAGCTGCCCATTGTTAGTTGTTTATTCAATCATTATTACAAGAGACTGTAGCAGCTTCCTCACATTGCAATATGCTGTGCTCAAACATCACCTGGGTAGAGTTGAAGAGCTAGTATCTCTAGAATAACACTGATGTCCTTCAATTTAACTTCAAAATCTCTATCTAGTTCTAATGGACCAGTATATTCAAAGAGATTGCCAATGCTGTAGATCCCCTCACACCCTTGTGTTCTTTGTATTAAATTGATTCTCTTAATTGGGAAAAGAGTGCTTTTTCAGCAATAAAAAAGAAAATGTTTGAAATACACAACACAGGAGAGGTCGGTTGTATTATCACTTGATTGTTCTGCATTTCTTTCAATACACTTGTTTTCTCTTGCACATGCCTGTCTGAAAGTGTCTGTCTAAAAATCTTTTCACAAAGATTTGCCATTGTAAAATCTTAAACCTTAGGTGGTCAAATTTGCTGAAGGAAAACTATGCAACTCACTCTTTTAGTGGAGGTCTAGAAGACACAGAAGAATAAATTAACTAGACTAGTTCTTGCTTCAATGTGGGCGCAATTATTGCTTGATTTTTAAGATCAGATCCTTTTTGTTCTCAATTAGTGAATCGGACATACCTGGTACTGAAGGACGTTTATGGTTACAGGAATAAAATGATCTATTGCCAGACTATTTAATCAAATTGACAAGTAAATAATTTTTAGTTAACTTTAAACGTCATTAACAGATGTGAATTTTCACATAATTGGATGTGCGTGTATTTGGCAGGGTTGGAGCTTCAAATAATTCAGTGAGAACATGATCTGGAACTTTGAGAGGTCGGTGGGAATAGGATCAAGCTTCAGGAAAAATGGATATTAATTACAGATCCTCATGCAACTTGTTGGGTAAGGAACAAACATTTTTAATGTTTTTGTTTCAAAATAATTAGTACTCACTGTCTATAACAGATACCGTTATTGACTTTGTGTGTGCCACTTTAACTGCCTTATTACTGATTAGTGCTGATAAGGGATTTTTAAAACAGCAGTATTGTTATTGCCAGTGGGATGGGGTGAGTGGGAATCAAATCTGGTGCTATTAGTGTTCCCTGCCTGGCCCGTACCATGATCATGTGTCCATGCTCCAATGTCGTTACCAACAGGAGTACATTGGGATACTACTTTGGCTAATAGTTGGCCAATACTTCTGATGCAGTGGCAATTAAGTCAACTCTGATCATAGTTTCTTACCTGGAAATCCAGCCGCTCCTATCTTGCCTGACCCAGCAAGTGTTCATTCATCCGTTGTCGCAGCGTCTGCATGGTTTCCCCAATGTACCATGCCTCAGGACATCCTTCCCTGCAGCTCGACAATCACCAGGCAAGACTGTTCTCTTCCTGTTGGGGAGCACTTCAGCGGTCACGGGCATTCGGCCTCTGATATTCGGGTAAGCGTTCTCCAAGGCGGCCTTCATGACACACGACGGCACAGAGTCGCTGAGCAGAAACTGATAGCCAAGTTCCACACACATGAGGACGGCCTCAACCGGGATATTGGGTTCATGTCACACTATCTGTAACCCCCAAATCTTGCCTGGACTTGCAGAATCTCACTGGGTGTCCTGTCTGGAGACAATACACATCTCTTTAACCTGTCTTAATGCTCTCTCCACTTACATTGTTTGTACCTTTAAGACTTGATTAGCTATAAGGATTCGCATTCCAACCATTATTCTGTAAATTGAGTTTGTGTCTTTATATGCCTTGTTTGTGAACAGAATTCCCACTCACCTGAAGAAGGAGCTTATGTTACCAAATAAACCTGTTGGACTTTAACCTAGTGTTGTTAAACTTCTTACTGTGTTTACCCCAGGCCAACGCAGGCATCTCCACTTCTATGAGATAGCCAGTTAATTATCCAATCGGCCAAATTTCCCTCTATTCCACACCTCCTTACTTTCTTCATGAGCCGCCCATGGGGGACCTTATCAAACGCCTTACTAAAATCCATGTATATGATATCAACTGCTCTACCTTCATCGACACACTTAGTTATCTCCTCAAAAAATTCAATCAAATTTGTGAGGCAAGACTTACCCTTCACGAATCCGTGTTGACTATCCCGGATTAAGCTGCATCTTTCTAAATGGTCATAAATCCTATCCCTCAGGATCTTTTCCATTAACTTACCGACCACCGAAGTAAGACTAACCAGCCTATAATTACCAGGGTCATTCCTATTTCCTTTCTTGAACAGAGGAACAATATTTGCCACTCTCCAGTCCTCTGGCACTATCCCCGTGGACAGTGAGGACCCGAAGATCAAAGCCAAAGGCTCTGCAATCTCATCCCTTGCCTCCCAGAGAATCCTAGGATATATCTCATCTGGCCCAGGGGACTTATCGACCTTCAGGTTTTTCAAAATTGCTAATACATCTTCCCTCAGAACATCTGCCTCCTCCAGCCTATCAGCCTGTATCACACTCTCATCCTCAAAAACATGGCCTCTCTCCTTGGTGAACACTGAAGAAAAGTATTCATTCATCGCCTCTCCTATCTCTTCTGACTCCATGCACAAGGTCCTTAGGGATGGGATTTACGACCATTTAGAAAGATGCGGATTAATCCGGGATAGTCAGCACGGATTTGTGAAGGGCAAATCGTGCCTCACAAATTTGATAGAATTTTTTGAGGAGGTAACTAGGTGTGTTGATGAAGGTAGGGCGGTTGATGTCATATACATGGATTTTAGTAAGGCGTTTGATAAGGTCCCCCATGGTCGGCTTATGATGAAAGTAAGGAGGTGTGGGATAGAGGGAAAGTTGGCCGATTGGATAGGTAACTGGCTGTCTGATCGAAGACAGAGGGTGGTGGTGGATGGAAAATTTTCGGACTGGAGGCAGGTTGCTAGCGGAGTGCCGCAGGGATCGGTGCTTGGTCCTCTGCTCTTTGTGATTTTTATTAATGACTGAGAGGAGGGGGCTGAAGGGTGGATCAGTAAATTTGCTGATGACACCAAGATTGGTGGAGTAGTGGATGAGGTGGAGGGGTGTTGTAGGCTGCAAAGAGACATAGATAGGATGCAAAGCTGGGCTGAAAAATGGCAAATGGAGTTTAACCCTGATAAATGTGAGGTGATTCATTTTGGTAGGACTAATTTAAATGTGGATTACAGGGTCAAAGGTAGGGTTCTGAAGACTGTGGAGGAACAGAGAGATCTTGGGGTCCATATCCACAGATCTCTAAAGGTTGCCACTCAAGTGGATAGAGCTGTGAAGAAGGCATATAGTGTGTTAGCTTTTACTAACAGGGAGTTGGAGTTTAAGAGCCGTGGGGTTATGCTGCAACTGTACAGGACCTTGGTGAGACCGCATTTGGAATATTGCGTGCAGTTCTGGTCACCTCACTATAAGAAGGATGTGGAAGCGCTGGAAAGAGTGCAGAGGAGATTTACCAGGATGCTGCCTGGTTTGGAGTGTCGGTCTTATGAGGAAAGGTTGAGGGAGCTGGGGCTGTTCTCTCTGGAGCGGAGGAGATTGAGGGGAGACTTAATAGAGGTTTATAAAATGATGAAGGGGATAGATCGAGTGAACGTTCAAAGACTATTTCCTCGGGTGGATGGAGCTATTACGAGGGGGCATAACTATAGGGTTCATGGTGGGAGATATAGGAAGGATATCAGAGGTAGGTTCTTCACGCAGAGAGTGGTTGGGGTGTGGAATGGACTGCCTGCAGTGATAGTGGAGTCAGACACTTTAGGAACATTTAAGCGGTTATTGGATAGGCACATGGAGCACACCAGGATGGTAGGGAGTGGGATAGCTTGATCTTGGTTTCAGATGAAGGTCGGCACAACATCGTGGGCCGAAGGGCCTGTTCTGTGCTGTACTGTTCTATGTTCTATGTTCCCACTACTGTCCTTGACCGGCCGTAACCTCACCCTGGTCATTCTTTTATTCCTCACATAAGAGTAAAGAGCCTTGGGGTTTTCCTTGATCTGACCCGCCAAGGACTTCTCATGCCCCCTCCTAGCTCTCCTAAGCCCTTTTTTCAGCTCATTCCTTGCTAACTTGTAACCCTCAATGGACCCAACTGAACCTTGTTTTCTCATCCTTACATACGCTTCCTTCTTCCTCTTGACAAGACATTCAACCTCTTTTGTGAACCATGGTTCCCTCACTCGGCCATTTCCTGCCTGCCAGACAGGGACATACCTATCAAGGATATGCAATATTTGTTCCTTGAACAAGCTCCACTTTTCATTTGTGCCTTTCCCTGACAGTTTCTGTTCCCATCTTATGCTCCCTAATTCTTGCCTAATCGCATCATAATTACCCTTCCCCCAATTATAAACCTTGCCCTGCTGTACGGCCCTATCCCTCTCCATTGCAATAACGAAAGACACTGAATTGTGGTCGCTATCTCCAAAGTGCTCTCCCACAACCAAATCTAACACTTGGCCCAGTTCATTTCCCAGTACCAAATCCAATGTGGCCCCACCTCTTGTCGGCCTATCCACATATTGTGTCAGGAAACCCTCCTGCACACACAGTACAAAAACTGCCCCAAATGAACTATTCGACTTATAAAGGTTCCAATCAATATTTGGAAAGTTAAAGTCACCCATGACAACTACCCTGTGACCTCCACAGCTATCCATAATCTGCTTTGCAATTTCTTCCTCCACATCTCTATTACTATCTGGGGGCCTATAGACAACTCCTAATAACGTGACCGCACCTTTCCTATTTCTAACTTCAACCCATATTACCTCAGTAGGCAGATCCCCCTCGAACTGCCTTTCTGCAGCTGTTAAACTATCCTTGAATTACAATGCTACTCCACCACCTCAGTGTATGTTAATACATGTGACAATGATAAATTAAATCAAATCAAATCATATCAAAGGCCAAAGCTATGCCGCAAATGTGGACAATGTTTACAACAAACTTCCAAGCTTTTGTCTGGAACTCAGAAGCTCAGAATTATGCATCAGCCCAAGTCTTATGCAATTTCCTGGTGTGTACTGAATTAGCTCATCCCTTTGGAATGGCACTTGAGGGACGACATTTAGCTAAACTCCCTGGGGCTAGAAAGAAGCAAAATCATTTATGTTCCAGTTCCAAATCGTGATCTGACAATCCCTCCAGCACTACAATCCTTACTCATCCCCAAACATTCTGTTCCTCGTACCGTGGTCTTTTATGTACATTCCACTCCCTTCAACTCAGCATGGCATCCGTGTTTTTAACTGTATAAGTTCCACATTCTCGAATTCCCTTCATAAACCCCGCTGCCTCTCCACCTCCCTGTCCTCCTTTAAGACTTTCTGTGAGCCCACTTCTTTCACCCCTCTTAATATCTCCTTTGTTTGGATGTTTTTTTTTGTCCGATTATGGCCAGAATTCTCCATTCTCGCATGCCCCACTGCCACTGCCAGTGAGAATGGAGAATTTGGTGCTGAGCCAAATCTCCATTCACTGTAGCGGGACCGAAGAATCCCAGCTGGGGGGGCAAGGTCAGAGAATTCCAGTCTAAACCTCTATGACGTGACTTGGGAAACCTCCTGTATAGCATTACTTTATAATTGCAAGTAATAGTTGTTGTTGGAAATTGCGTGCAGATAAATGTGACAGAAGAATGTATCCTTCACTTGTGATATCTTCCAACACTGACTATCTTTGCTGATGTGGAGAATGGCACTTTGATGAGCAGAGGATTGTTGCTGAATGTAGAATTGCCCAAATATCAACAGACATTTTCAGGAAAGGTGGGGAGCAAACAGGAAAAAAGCAAGCATTAAAAAAAAACTTGACATCATTCCTCTTACCCTGGACTTTTCTCCCAGCAAGTATGATTAGAATCTTTGTTTGTGTAAGTGCAGCAAATAATACATTTTGAATAAATACTACTTGGTGACCAAGGGTGGAATTCTCTCAAAAAATTCTAAGTGTCGGATTCACGTGAAAACTGGAGTAATTCATGCTGGTTTTTTCAGTGGGAGTTCAGGGAAGAATCTCCCACATTCTGTGCACTGCAGAGGCCACCAACGTGAATATCATAAAAAATTAGATGGGGGGGCCTATCCCTACTGGGAAGGCTGAAATTAGCGTGCTGAGCGGGCCATTGCGCACGCACCGATCTGTCAGTGCCGAGATTGGTGCATGCGCAGTGGCTCCGCACTAATGGCCTACTGATTGCTGGCTCCGCAACCCCCGCAATGATGGATTTCCCATCAGCCTGATCACTGGCCCTCCCGACTATTCCCGGGCCGGCCTGACCCCCTCTTCCCCTGGTCCACCCCGATCTCCAACACCCCCCCCCCCCCCGATTCCCCACCCCCACAGTCCTGAAGCCCCCCCCGCAGTCTTGACCCCCCTGCAGTGCCGGGGGCACAGGCTGGCACTGCCAGGGTGCAAGTGCCCGGGGACATCCCACCTTTCCTGCCGCCCAACCCTCTGGGGAGCCTGACTGCGCCCCCCCCCCCTTCACTTCAGTGGGGTCAGGCTGCTAGTTCCCCATTAGTGGAGACTACTTTTAAACCCCGCTGGACTGAACCACTCCGGCTGGGGTAGAGATGCTAGCGGGTCTGGAGACTTCAGTCCCGGGCCTGCGAATCACATTTAAATTATGTTCCAATGACCATTTAAATGATCTTTATGCCTCTCCCCTGATTTCCTAATAAAACAATAGCGCAGCAGGATGGGAAAATCGTGGCCCAAATCATTGCAGATTGCATTGATTGTATATTTTGGTATCCTCCAATAAATTCCCTTGTCTTTCTTAGCTCACAGAAACCATCCAGATCAATTCTATGATACATTTAAAGCAGAATTGTCCTCATCAGTGGTATTCCAGTGGGGCAGGGCACCTGATGCTCCAACATTGCCAGAATCCCAAGTCCAGATGCTTGGATGTAGCCAAGAGGGAGCCTTTGCCTGCAAAGTCCCATTGTAACTGCATGTGACTAAACATAAAGGAATTAGCTATCATGTAGCATCAGTAGAGAATGAGGTCTCTGCCAGAAGGAGAGGGGGAATATACTACAAAATACTCTCCCTCAACGGGAGGTCTTGAGGTCCTGTGGTCACTTTTCTTACTAACATTCCCCATTGGGACCCCGAGTAGTGGGAGTAATACACGTGGATGGATGGAAATTCCACTAGGAACCTGGGTTCTGCTGATTCCCACTGGTGGTAGGTGGCTGCATTGACCAGAAAAAGGCCAGTGATGGTACAAGTGAAATGTGGACAGAGACTAGAAGTAAAAGCCAGATGGTGATGCCGGAATCAGCCTCACCACTGATATTTTCTTTCCCCCTTTTCCTTGTCCCCACTTGATTTTAGGCAGATTCCAGAGGAAGTTCATGGCCCTAAACTCTTTACATTTATCTCCCTCATCAAAGCAAAAGCTGCACCATCTAGTTTCTTCTTACTTACTTTACAATATAATCAGGATCAAAATGAAGAATTTCATGTTAGATTTTAAGTGGGGATGTGAAAGAGAATGAGAGGTTAAAAAAAAAGAGACTGAATGGTCTCCTTCAATATGAGTATTTCTGAGATTTGGTGAAAAGGATAGTTGAATAAAGAGAGAGCTGCAGATTGATAGAGAGAATGTGAAGATTTATACAACATACACATATGCAGGTCAGATAAAGCTCTCAGTCTGGGTCGACTTATGTCTTGTGATATGTCCTTCACAGAGCTATGAATATTGATGAAATATTAGGAGTGACATTTATGATCAGATTGCAAACCTATTTAACTATGTTACTTTTTAAGAGTGACATAAATCAAAACGAGTTTTAAACTAAAGCAAGTTACTGTCACTTGTAACAAATGACCCTTGGTAGATTGGCCTTGGGCATATCCTGCTCATCTTGTCTGACCATGTTATTCAGTACACGTTGTGTATATTTTTATATATTTATGTTTACATTTACGTCCAGTCCAGGTGAAGCTTCCTGCTTGAACGATCTCAAGTTACATAACATGTACTGAGGCAATCCTGTCAAGCAGATCCATCCATGCCACATAACCTTAAATCACTTCTTTTCAAACACGGTCCAAAGAAGTGCAGTGATATATGAAACAAATGTTTCTTATACACTTCCTCTGCCATTCTGATACTTGGCTCAAACAAGCTTA